>NC_056725.1:202283674-202593674 GCF_019279795.1 Protopterus annectens | reverse complement strand
TTCTATGTGGCACATCTCATTACTAAGGCTTTTGCATCCAGGAAGAAGGAGGTTATTGTCTCCCTCTGCTCTTCCCTCATTAGGTCAATCATCAAGTACAATGCCCCATTTGGCATGTACCTCACTAGACACCTGCAACAGCTGGAGAGGCTGCAAAAGTACTCCACAAACAGGATCCTAGGCCTTAAACACTTGTCCTATATGGACAGACTCCAAAAAACCCAAACTATTCTTTATCTCATATTGCCTACTTAGAATTGATCACTATTTGACTTACAAAGCTATGTCTGACCCAGCTCTGTTAGAAATGCTACAGCTAGAGAAATCCCAATCCCTCCACACCATACACTCCACAGACCTCAACCTCATTACCACAATCAACACAACATGCTGGAGGGACAAGTTCAAAACCCAGAGAGTGCCCATGCTATGGAATACACTTGCCATACATGTCAAGCAGAGCACCTCATTGGCCCTCTTCAAGAGAAATCTTGATGAGTGGATGGGAAATAGAAAATTCACACTGGGGATCACTCCAGTGACTCTACTCGACAGAGGCACTGTGAGCTAAGGGCAGGGTAATCCTATGGGCTAGGCTTCTAAAGGCTACATGCCCATTAGCCTAGTAAACACCTATGAACCTATACATATATATATATATATATATATATATATATATATATATATATATATATATATATATATATATATACATACATACAATTATATAGAGAGAGATATAGAGAGATATATACATATATAGATATATACATATATGTGCTCAGAACATGTAGTGGGATTGTATCTCAGAGTCATACCTCTCAAACTCTTAGTGTAACAAATCTGTCCAAAGGCTGTCAGAATGAGGGGACAATGGGCCCAAACTAGGAACCTCTTTTAAATATTGCCCTCATAAATGTAGAAAGTTGTCAGAGTAACATAGTTTGTTTCAGCATACATATTCTGATGGCTGTGAGATCTGAAAACAAAATGTATGTCATCATTTACTGACAGAAATCCCCATATTATCAACCTGATTTACCAGAGAAATTAGACTAATCTGTAAAACAGACCAGAAATATGAGCAATAAACCTGGACATCCTGAAACAATGCAGCCAGCTCACAGGTATGCTCAGAACCCCTTATTGCAATGAATCTGGACCAAGGCTGACAAAGTGGTGGGTGGAAGGCATGAAAATGGGGACACATTTGAAATACTAGTGTAGATAAGCTGACACAGTTGCTGCAGTAACACCCTCCTGTTTGCTCTAACATATATTCAGTGAAATAGCACAAGTAATTGAAATAGCAAATCTGCTATGGGTAATTACACATGTATTTGCAAATATGTCAGGCACTACAGGGATGTAACAAGCACTGAAAAACAGACACCAGTGTAAAAGTACATACCACAACCAGTATCACCACAGTCACAGTCACATACCGATAAGTCAAGTGCACAGTAAAGTATATGGACTGTGTGACTAAATATGTCATTGTTTGCCACTTACACGCTAGTGTAATCTGAATCCTGACCAAGGTACAGGACGTCTCAGTCTGCCCCTACAAATACATACAGACAACAGACCAGCAGGAACTTGAGCAGCATGCACAGTCAGATAAAAAAGGAGCCATAGCAATTACATCTACCCCCTCCATACACAGCCCAAATAACACATACACATGACATGTGTACACAATCCTGACAGTCTGCTAACAATGTCCAGACATACATAGACCTCTCAAATGTACAGTTCACCTCAGAATGTACAGGCTCATGACTCATATCTATGACATCTTCCCAGACATGTCTGTGGGTCTACTACATCACTGGGATGGTAGCATGAATGAAGGCAAAAAATGATACTAAATATGTCTGAGCTTCATAATGCATAACATCTGGACAAAGCCTGACATCATTTGGGGAGATAGGCACAAACACAGGGATAGATTGGACATATTGTTGTCATAAATTGAGACAGCTGCTGATATTACTGGGTTTATTGTAACGTATCCTTTATAAGGAATATGACATCAGTAATACCAATGGATGTGAGTATTTACTGACTGCATTCCCAGAATCCCTGACTGATTTTTCAAGGACAACAACTGTCTAGGGAACAGACAAAACATAACAGGCAAACATGTGGCAAGTCTGTGGACAGCGTGTCAGTGGAGAGGTATGTCGAGACATATCACTCTCAGATGTGAATTCATTCATTAAATGCATATCCACACAAACCCTGTCAGTCTATCAACCCACCATGTGTATAACAGCACTGATGACATAGAATCTATTCACAATTCTGGGGATATGCCCCCCCATGTTGTTGAACTGTCTCCAAATGTCCTGTCATGAGGCTTGCCCCTTTTCCTTACCTGTGTGAGGGACATACAGAGGTGTGTGACTACAGATTCACAGACAGTAGGTGGGAATACTTGCAAGCCTCATCTGAAGGATGTCTCATATGTTGGAACTAGTGGCAGTGTTCAGGCCCACAGCACAATACTATGTGTGTACCTACATAGTTGTATGGCCTTAGCAATACCTGACATCTGCACATCTGCACAAAGAACAGACAGAAAGTAAATAGCAAACAGGTCATGCATTAGGATGAATGTTTTGAAGGGTAGAAGTCTGAAACTGAAAAGTATGCCATTACTACATGACAGCAGTCCTTAATGACATGGTCAAAAAACATAGTACTCTATAGTTAACATAATAATATCATATTAATATCCAATAGGAGATACATGAAAACATACAGCTCAAATACCATGTACAAGATAGTGTAGTACTCAGTGCCCCAGCCTTGCATGCAGGGGTGCACTGTTGAAGAACTATACTCTGCAATCTACTATTACATGGAAAAGCACTGTTAAAAGTACTAATTTAATAATACAATATATGTTAAATTATTTTTATCAACCAGTGCACTGCAGCTGTTGTAACATGCAGGTGTGAGTGCATATAACCTGGAATACTACACATGTATAAAAAAAAAACAAAAACATGTGATACTACCCATGCATACCCAAGTGCCCCACCCCTTGCTACTAAAATGACAGCACATAGAAGCATGTTATTTACAGGAAATTAAATGCACTTATTAAATGATATAATTACTCTGCTATTTTATAAGACTGGAATGTGAGCAATGATTACCAGGGCTGAGCTACTGCTTAGCAGGTGTAAGCATTGCTTAAATGTGAATGCTAAGCAGATTTGTGCAATGGCAAGCATCACTGAGCAAAGCCTACATGGTGTAAATGCATATTCGTTTAACCCTGTATTAGCATCGCTTACCATCACACAAACCCATGCAAACACACTTAAAGCCACACAAAACTGCCTTAATCTCTCTGTATCCAACAGCCCTTGTTCTGCATAGCAACAAAATCAACATCCCTTACAGGTCTTGAACCCAGGACCCTGCACACCATAGTCACAGCAATTTGCCACTAAGCCATCTGAGCTGTATGGCGCTTGGATCTTTTTTCAAACATGCCATGCATTACAGCCAGTTTACAATAGGGAAGAGACACTGTGCAATCAGGTAGGATTGCTATCTACAAATATATATATATATTTCTAAAGAATCATATACATACATAGAGAGAGAGATACATAGATATGTATGGAGATACATATATGTGTATAACAATATATAGATATATTACCAATAAATACGGAGGTGTAATATATATATATATATATATATATATATATATATACACATATATGTGTGTGTGTAAGTATAATATATATATATATATATATATATATATATATATATATACATATATATATATATATATATATATATAAATATATACATACATATATATATATATATATATATACATACATATATGTATATATATATATATATATATATATATATACATATATATATATATATATATATATATATATATATATATATATGTATATTTTATATATATATATATATATATATATATATATATATATATATATGCATACATGTCTCAAAATGCCCAGAGAAACATATGCTGCTGATAGAACACCCATAACTGGGGCAACATGCACAGTTGGATAGAAAAGGACCTATGACACTCACATCTGCCCACCCCAACAGTCCAAATAATAAGTGAACGGTATGTTGCTACAAAATCATGATATACCATACACAATAGCCAGACATACAATGACCTCTTAGCAAAACAACTAAAATGACTGAAGGTAGTAAAGAGAAATACATCCAGCCAGTAATTCACACAAGTTTATTGTACTGTGATATCTTGCCAAAGCCTTCAAGGATAAAACATTACAAGAAATACTTGCCTTAAATGCAAGAACCAATTAACAGTTAACTACATGTAAATACACAGCCTCCAATTCCAGTCCTCATTTAACCCCATAGGGGATAAAGTATTACCTTTAAAAATATAAATTGATTCTGTACATAACAATTGTTCTTTTATGACTGTTTGATCAAACTGAGAAACAGGCTTTTTCCAATATAGTACCTTGTAACCCACTGCTATCCCTATGGTGAGATTTATTAAAATTTACAGCTATAGAAATGTCTTCTTTATGATCAGTAATATGCCTCACATGCAATAACAGCCTAGTTTTAAAACACTTGTTACTCTCCCCCACATAAAATATATTACAAGGGCATCTAAGAGCATTCTCTATACACCGAGCTCTTGAATGTACAGAGTTCCACATGTTTTCCAGCCTTTCCCCTCAGCAGGAATGACAGTGCTAAATAATGATAGACCATACCTATCAACCTCCTACTGTATAAAATCTGGACAAAGCCTGACATAATTGTGGGACAGAGACCAAAAAACATAGCCATACTTGAAATATTGCTGTTATACACTGAGAAAGTTGCTGGTGTTACATGGTTTGTTGTAACATATATTTTCTGAGGGATATAAAGTCAGAAACACAAATGGATTTTAGCATTTACTGAGTGCAATCACCAGAGTATGCTACTGATTTGCCAAGGATAACACCTGTCTGGGGAATAGACCACACATAACAGGCAAACCTCTGGCCATTATATGGATATCCCTACAGTTGAGAGCTATGCAGACACAGACCTTTGTCAGACTGAAACCCATGTAGAAGTAGCATGTTCAGACAAACCCTGTGAAACTAGCAGCATTCAAAACATATAACAGCAATACTCACATTCTGTCCCTAAGTCTTGAACCTTCTCCATCATTTAGTTGGTTTGTCTCCACAAGTCCTGTTGTAAGATGTATTAGCTTAAGCTCACACACCTCCAGGATGTCTTCCTCACAGGTAAGGGAAAGGGCCAATGCCCTCATGGGGTACTCAATTATAGGTTTGTGTCGTCATGACATTGGCTATTGGAATAACTACACAGCTGCTCTGCATGCAATTAGCAACTGGGGAAAACCAATTGGTGCACAGGCCATCACATAGTCATGATCAATTATACAAAAGACAAGCTGCCATCTATTCAAACCACCTCTGTCATAGACAGTGATCTCCATAAAAACAGAAGAACTTAGAAGATATATCTAACAAAATCCACTTTAAAAATAAGGTATGTGAAACAAGTAAGCATGTAATTGAATGCAGTAGGTGGTCTATAATAATGGAAAATTTGAGTTTGAAAGAATATGTCTCAAAAAGGCTTGCTGTACTGATGTACTGCTGAACAGCACAAATGGCCATAACATGTGGCTCTGTCTGCAGTGAAATAGATCACAGCCCAGGCACCTGAGTCACCCCAGGAAAGGACAGCTGACATTTTGCAAATACTGGAGTGTCTGTCAAACACCACCGACTGTGCCACTGCTAGGCCAGCTACTGGGATGTTGTACATATCCATATGTTACCTGTGGATATAACTATGATACACATTTTGTCTTGTAAATATAAGAGAACAATATAGAGCATGTTTAGAGTAAATTACTGTTGCAGAAGTGTGTGTTGAAATGCATGTGTTAAAGTGAGTTCATACCATTCAACTGTACAGTCTTATAAGCATGTGTGTCTAATATCTGTAGTCACTTACATAGAGTTGTGTTATGTTAGGCAAACTATTGTCAAGTCTGTTAACAATGACACTGTAACATAATAGCCTAGATATGAATGTGGGACATCCTCCAGGTTAGCACTGGGATAGCAAAGCCTACTGTGCAATCAGCTTACTAATATATGTATGTAAATAAGTTGTGCATGTTCTACTTCTTTGTAATATCAGTTTCAGTGCATACAACAGGCATAAATGTTTACAGGTACTGGTTGTTACATTGCCATGACATTGATATGGGTAGTACAATAGGCATGATTAGCTTGTAATCTAAGTGTGCAACTGTGTTATGAACCTCTGTCCATGCCTACCACAAACAGCTATCTGAAGACCTCCATACAGTGATTATCAAGAGTGTACACACCCCTGTTGAAATGACAGGTTTGTGTACTATACACAAATGAGACCACAGAAAATATTTCCAAAATGTTTCCCACCTTTAATGTGACCCATAACCTGTACAATTCTATTGACAAACAAACAAATCTGTTAGGGGAGAAAATATAAAACCTGAAAAATGTACTATTAACTGGTTGCATATATATGCACACACATAAACCACTATTTGGTTGATACATCTCCTGCAGTAATCACAACAATCTCTTTTTGGTTACACACATGCCATCATGTGACAAGACTCTGATTACCCCCAAATAATGTTCAACTGTCCTAGTAGGATATATTTGACATTTACCCAGTTGCCTGCTACAGCAATATACATGGTTTGGCAGAGAGCTTACAAAGCATTGAAGGGAACTCATTGTGGAAAGGTATCAGTCATGAGAAGAGTAGAAAAAGTGTCCACAGCATTGGATATACCATGGAATACAGTGCAGACAGTCATCAGACAGTGGATAAGATATGGGACAACAGTGACACTGCAAACACCTGGATGTCCATCCAAAATGGATGACATGACAAGATGACAACATGGGGGCTGCCAGGGGACCTACAGCAAAACTGAATGAGCTGCAGGAATGTCTGCCAAGTACTGGGTGTGCACCACATGTGAAAACAATCTTCTGTATTCCCCATATGTCTACCCTATGGGGTAGGGTTGCTAGATGGAAGTATTTTCCTACACAGAAGAATGTCCTGGGCTGGACAAACATTGCCAAACAGTGCATCAAGTCTCCACAAAGCATGTTGGACAATGTGTCATGGTTTGATGACACCAATATTGAACATGTGGCCCACAATTCCAAGAAGTATGTTTGGACCAACACAATACTGTGCATTACCAAAAAAACACCATCCCCCTGGTGAAGCATGCTGGTGGCAGTATCATGCTGTGGGGTTGCTTTTCAAAAGCTGAAACTGGGCCTCTACTCAAGATGAAGGGAATTATGAACAGTTGCAAATACCAGCCATTTTTGTCCCCAAACCTTCAGTTATCGGCTAGAAACTTGAAGATGAAGAGGGATTTTATCTGTCCACATGACAGTGACCCCAAACATACATCCAAATTGACAAAGGAATGGCTTCACCAGATGGAAATTACAGGTTGGGAATGTGTCAGCCAGTGGTCAGACCTGCATCCAATAGAAAAATCTGTGGGCTGTGCACAAAAGATGCCCTCACAAATTGACATATTTGTAGTGCTGTTACAAGGAAGACTGGGCAACTATTAATAAGTAAAGATGTGCCATGATAATAGACTCTGATGTAAGATGACTGAATGCTGTCATTATCTCAACAGGTGCTTCCACAAAGTATCTGTTTAAGGGTGTGCACACTCATGCAACCAGCTTATTGTACTGATTTTAGTATGCATATGTTTTCCCACAACAGACTGTATGCTTTCAATGGACCTGTACAGGCTATAGGTCACATTAAAGGTGGGAATTATTTTGAAATGAGTTATTGTAGTGTCAAGTTACAATAGCACAAAGACCAGGCATTGTACCAGGGGTGTGTATATTTATATATCCACTGTAACTGCATGGACTCAGCAATACCTGACCTGTAAAACCCGCATCCACCAAGGTAGAGTAATCCCCTTTGGTGGACAGCAGTAATACACAAACCACATAATAAGTTGCTATATTGCTGTACAGGACCACATAGGTGCAGACAACAACTTGGAAGAATGTCCACCTCGATCTAAACAAGCATATAAGGTCAAAGGTGACTCCATGTAAGGTTAACTATGAGTACATATCACACATATCCACATTGCCAAGGCCAGTCACAAGGGATCTCCACATATGTTGTCAGTCTCAGTGGCAACAACACAATTCACTCTCTACTGGTGTTAAATCACACCTCATACACGTCATAGCTATAGGCAACCTGCATCAGACAGGTCAGGTGTGAACATCACCCCCCCCGTCCCCCATGCCTATAGGGAGATATGCACATCAACCACACCCCTGCCCTCATCAGTGGTGAGCAGGTACATATTGCCTACTGAAAGGAAACAACAGCAAGTCTCCATGGGGCCTGATGACATCCCTGTCTGCATCCTACATGAACACAGGCAAGTGCTCACAGTTCCATCCCACACTGTAGTCAAACACAGCCTCGGCAACATCCACACTACATCCACATAGAAGATGGCCACTGTCATCCCTCTACACTGAAATGAATGGGGAATAGAGGTTTATGCAATTAACTGTCCATCAATGGGGGCAATATGACACATCAGGGCCAAGAGTGCAATGCAAGCTAATATTGTGCTGATAAATTACAGGGGTATGGTGTAGTTGTGAGTGCTGGCAACAAATATCCACTGTTGATTTGCAATTTCTGTCCATACTGTTGACAACTGCATGAGGTGCTATGATGTGTTTCACTGTTTATGTCTTCCAGGCGGGATGCAGCACACCAGAAATCCACCCTACAATGCAACAGAAACATCTGCGATAATTGACGTTGTCATCAACCATTATGACATAATGTTTGGATGTGATATGGGACATCTGCAGGAGTGGACTACCCTGTGGAATGACCTAGTACACAGGATAAATTATGTCAGCCTGCATACAAGAACCTATGAGCAGGTCCGGCATCATGCAACTGACCTCATAGGTAATGCCCGGTGAAGGGCTGCTGCCATAGCCAGAGAAGTGAAAGCCACATGTGGGGGCCCAGTCATGCAGGCCCCACTGACACCCACCGAACAGCTCCTCACCAATCTTGGTGCATTTCTGTGTGCATGGCAGCCAACCATAATGTACAGGTATTAATTTACTTTTATTGTCTTCCCCTCACAGGTGGCAATGGGGCTCGGGGTCACTCCCACTTGGGACCTGATCTCAGTGTCTCCACATACACTGACAATGATAATAGGCATAGTGAGGCACAGGTGGGGTTGTCAGGGGCTGAATCTGTGCCATTGGTTGGCATCCCACTGTTGTCCACACCATCCCTGCACACCGTCACAGTGCCCACACATATCCCATCACCAATGGCCATAGATGATGGACAGTTGGTGGGTGGTGGCATGGGACAGGCAAGTGTGGTGACTATAGCAAGTGTGTCTGTAGACACCAGCCATAGCCAGATAACAGGCAAGGTCCCACACAGGCGGACAGGCAGGGGTGCTTGAAGGGGGACTGCTGCCCATCATGCCACTGTCACAAATGTCACAGCAAGTGTCACCAGTCGCATGTTCTGGACCGTCATGGAGGCACAGGCATGTAGCGAACGCAACACAACACAGCTTCTCAGGGTCATGATTGCCACTCTTCCTGCTATGTGTAACAAACTCCATGATCATGCTGATACCCACCATTATTATGTTGAGGTCATAGACAGATGGTTGGGTGAGTTGGTAGGAATCCTCGACCATGGAATGTCAATCCTTGAATGTGGACTGTCTATGATAGAGCATGTGGTGGGAGTTGTCCATCGGCCATGTTGACACAGGACAACAGCACGAACAGCTGAGGTTCCAAGTGGCCATGCAACGTCTTGGTCCCATAGTGGCAGTACCAGCAGCATGACTGCAGGGGGTCGCTGTCCACGCCACAATGCAGCAGGCCATGGGCACGTGGTCCTGGCTGGTCTCAACAGGGGCGCAGATACAGCAGACAGCAGTCACCATCAGGGAGTAGCACTGCATCTGGCCTTGTGCCTGGTCATGCCAGTGGGTCTCCTGGCAGGCTCAGTTTCCATGTCTGTGGCCAGAGATAGTGAACTGCATGCCCTGCCATGTACGGTCCACAGCTGCCAACATACCCCTGTGTAGGGCAGCCACATGGCAGACTTTGTGCATCCACAGACACACACACATCACTATCACAGCCAGGTCACCTCCAGACTTACACACACCACCTCTGCACAGCCCATTTAATGAACAACCTCCAAACACACACACAAACTGTGCATATGATAATACCTTTGTCACATTCCTGTCATCCATACCATCTATGCAGGAATATGCTAATATGGGTCTGATGCACAGGGTAAATTTACTACAGTTTAGCAATATAATGCTGTGTAAAGTGTTGTCAGCCAGCATGTTTAATGGTTACACATCAAGTGTGTAGTTGTCCAGCCGTGATACATTATTGTTGTTATTAACCCTGATAGAAAGTGTTCCCCATAATGTATTCTGTTTGTCTTCTAGGTGTCTGTGTGTCAGCAGGATGTGACCCTGCAGACATTATCTACAAGGAGTATGGCAATGTGGTAACACATTGAGTGTGTCATATCCTGGGTACAGCTATACACAATTAACAGGTCTGCATAACAGTTTTTGCATGTGCCATGTAGCTTATGCAGATGACAAGTGTATACAGGTAAGTGTATGGTGGCTGACATCAGCAGCTCTTGTACAGTGGGCAATGGTAAGTGTAGTGGGTGAACACACCTCAGATTTGTAAATCCCACATACCCAGAGGGTAGCACACAGAGAACACTGCACACAGACACACACACACACACACACACACACACACACACACACACACACACACACACACACACACACACACACACACACACACACACACACACACACACACACACAAAATCACAATTGCCAGTGTTGTGTTTGAAATCCTTACTCATCTAGTTAGAGGTGGTACAGTATTATGCAGTTATCACAGGTGGCACAGAGCTCATAGTGTGATGAGTTTCCAAAGTACATGTATAGTGAGTAACATCACGTGTCCTTGTAAGGTATGGCATTGGGTGGTGTAGTGAGTGTGACAGGTCTCATACTAATGTCATGCACAAGTGTACACACTCGCAAACACTGCTATACACACCAATGCACACACACAAGTGTGCCAGTACTGTGATTAAGAGCCCTGCCTCTCTATCTGCTAATTCCATACTCTTACATAGCTGTTGCACACAACACAGGGCTTATAGGTCTGCAGAGTGTGTACAGATACCTCTACTGTTGATGTAAAAAGTGGCCCTCGTACATTGGAATGCATGACGTGTGCTGGGAGTATGATGGCCTACAATTGTAATACTTGGCCATCCAATGGATATATTCCTCACTCAAACACACACACTCAGGATACTGGTCTTGCACACACACACACACACACACACACACACACACACACACACACACACACACGCACACACACGCACACACACGCACACACACACGCACACACACGCACACACACACACACACACACACACACACACACACACACACACACACACACACACACACACACACACACTTGCCAGGACTGAGATTCGTAAGATCATGTGTTCATAGGTGTGTACCAAGCTAATGGGCATGGAGCCATGACAAGCCCAGTCCATGGGAGTAGCCTGGCATCATGCGACCTGACATTTTTTTCCAGTGCGTCTATCAACCTTTGCCACTTGTGTGATGGCCACGGTGACAGTTAAATTCCCCATCCACTCATCCAGATTTCTCTTGAAGAGGGCCAGGGAGGTGCTCTGACATGTATGCAACGTATATTGCATTACATGGCCACTCGCTGGGTTATGTACCTGTCCCCCAGCATGTTCTGCTGATTGTGGTAATGAGGTTGAGGTATCCATAGCATGTGGTGCATACAGGTCAGAATTTCACTAGATATGGCATTCCTAATCCAGTTAGCCACACATGGCATTGTCAGTCAAGCATGGATTGCCAGTAAGTAGCCAAGATGTGGCCAAGATTACTTGGAGGTATTGCATTCTGTCCATATAGGACAGTTGTTTGCAGGCTAGGGTCTTATTTGTGAGGTACACTTGCAGCCTCCACAGTTGTTGCAGGTGTCTAGTGAGCTACATGGCAACTGGGCCATTGTACCTGCTGGTCAGCCTCATGAGGAAAGAGTAAAGGGAGATATTGACCTCTTCCCTACTTGATGAGATGTGCCACATAGAAGTTATTTATGTCCACAGCAGCAATGTGGTGGCCATAACAGAGGTCACTGTCAGCTTGTGTTCCCTGACCTCTTATAAGGACTTCTGTGTCCATTGGACTACCAGCAATGTGTTAATTCATGGTAAACACATTGATTCCATATGGGATTGCGACACATTTCTTTCCATTCAGCCTAAGGCTAGTGTTCTGACAACATTTGGATGTCTCAGTGTGGCCTTTATGCAGGATGTCAACATGATATGGAGATGTAAACATAGCACCCACCTTGCAATTGTCTGTGAACATTGTCAGCCAGGGTCCCTGTCTGTTGTTCTGGATGTCAGAGGCATACATGACAAACATGAGGGGACCCATGACCAGACCGTGTGGTACTCCACTCGTAACTAGTTGGCAGTCTAACATGGAGTCTACTACCTTCACACTGTGAGTCCCATGCATGAGTCAGTTTGCAACCCACCAAGTGACATAGGGGTTGATCCCTAGATGGCTGTTTGTCTATGATTCCTGAGTGGGGAATGGTATCACAGGATTAGAAGACCCGCCTATCTTGTTTTTGTGTCCGTACTCTTACACAGTTATTTCACATGGCACACAGCTTATAGGGCTACCACTACAGTGGTTGACAACAGTGGGCCATGTACAGTGGACATTTTGATGTATAATGGGTGCGGAATATTTGCAAAACACCCCCACCCACTGAATATGGTACAAAACAAAACACACACACACACACACCTGCCAGTATTGAGATTAGAGCCCCTCTCTGTCTAGTTATTTGTACTATAGTGCTACACAGTTACCGCACACACTACAGAGCTTACTGGGCTAACAGTTGGACAAAGGTGCTGATAACTGTACAGCTGAGGTAAAGTATTACAGGTGGTAGAAAGTCTGCCTTCAGTTTTTCTCTTAAATCTTGCTAGTTATTTCTGTCTTGCACTTCAAATAGCATAATAGCGTTGCACTTCCACAGGTTATTGTATCAATAAGTGTAGCACACCTGCGAGCCATCAGCAGTACTCGTTTCTTACAGAATTAGCCCCAGTACTTAGTAGTTATGGCCACCACTCCTGGCATGATTGAAGTGCAGTTTTCTGTGCTTTTGCTCATTAACCTGGTGCACTTGTACATTCTGAGGCACAGTTGCAACTGCCTCATGTACACAGACAACCCTCTCCTCTAAACTCCAAACAGTCAGAACTGTGAGAGTTACCCCGTATCACCAAATGTGGAAATATGCCCCAGCGAAGACTGCACTAGCTGGTTGAGAGGATAATGTCAACACCTACATCACACCATGTGGAACACCTAGCTTGACACAACACCCATTATGACAGCCCTGACATACAATTAAAAACCATATGACAGTAAGGGACTGCATACAGTCTACCATGATCTGGCCAATGCTTTTGATACCATTCCTCAGTAAGAAATTATTGCTAAACCCAGCAGACTAGGCATCAACTGCTATATCAGTGGGTGGGTTGCAAACTGGTTCACAGAACACACAGTGTGTCAGTGACAAAATCCAAGTCAGACTGACAAGCATTCACAAGTGGAGTCCCACAGGGATCATTACTGGGTAGTGTCCTGTCCAGCATCTACTTCTCAGGAGTCCAGCCCAACACAGAGGAACTCTGACTGACCAAGTTCACAGAGGACTGCAGGCTGGAAGCTCTCATTAACTCCACATATGATGCAGACATCCTACAGAAAGGCCTCACTGAGACCAATGCATGGTGTGGAAACCATGGCCAGAAGCGTAACATCATGAAATGCATCATCATCCCATTTGGGAAAACACTCAGTTCCCAGTAAGTACCACATTGCTGGGAGCCCAATGAACACTGTAGACATTATAAGAGATCTGGGGACACAGGTTGACAACAACTTATCCTTCAGCAACCACATTGCCACTGTGGTCAGGAAGTCCTTCTAAGTGGCACATTGCATTACCAAGGGTTTTGCATCCAGGAAGACATAGGTAATGATCTCATATATTTGGCCATTGGCATGCTTAATGAATGGAATACATGCTTTATTTGAGGCTGTCATGCCTCCATTTTCTTATTTGCAGAAATGTATTCAGCTAGTAACATTATTCCTGCATGGACACCTGCCTGCTTGCTGAATCACTAATTCACCTCATTTGCATGGTTTTAACCAGCAAATGAAGTAATTAGCATAAGGCAGTGGTGTCCATGCAGTAATGGTGCAGGAGTGCTCGTTCATGTCCTGGGACCCCTTTGCTGAATCGCTTGGCAGACACTTCTGCACTATTCCTGCACATCATGCAGGGCTTAATGAATCCCAGGTTTTTCTAATACTTAACAATAATTTTCCCATCCGTATTAGAAGCAGAAGAATTAGGATTGACTAGGTGCTTGGCCGTAGTGAGATTAACTAGTGCTATAGCTGCTGGGTCAGGTTTGGAAGTAGTGTATAAACATTTAAAATACAGAAGAACTTTGTACATTCTATCTGCCTTTTTACAGACAGCTGGCTGACTATCAGGAAAATTGCAGGCAGTTACACAAATCCTCTAAAGCAGACAGAAGGAATTGGTGTAGGTTCTAGAAAATTATTTTGTAACATCTCATAGTATAGTCTGCTATGAGAAAGCTCAGACTTCTCCCACTAAAAACGCTGGCACATTGTAGCAATAGCCTCAAAGAGAGAGAGAGAGACCAATACAAGGAAAATCAGAAATGGAGCTCACCTCTGAGTCTGAATCACAAATATGAGGGTTAAAAAAACTATATCTGTCCCTGCATCTTCCTATTCAGATTCAAAATCTTGAATTTCCTCTAGAAAATAGGTATCCGTCTTTCTTTTTCCAAAAACTACTTTACAAGAAGGATCAGTAGCCTGAATTGAACCCTGAGCATAGATCTCCAGATTCACAAAACATTCACACATGCATTCACCTATGAACATACATAAAATGCAGTAAAGTATAACCTGTGCACATAACCACTCTCATAATTTTTCTTGAGCATACTTGGATTCAGACTCTAGATTTTGTCAAACAGTGCATTTTCCCTTTTATTTTGTCCAGATGTGTCCCTGGCAAATTGAATTCTCTATTATTTACATATTTTCTGAAAGAAGTTCATCAGCTTCCATTATTTGTGTACTGCACATTCGATAGGACTACACCTTATGTAGAACATCAGCAGGCACTGCACTTTCGATAGGACTACACCCTATGTACAACCTCACTATGCACTGCACTTTTGATAGGACTAGACCCTATGGCACAACATCACCAGGCAGTACACATTCAGTAGGGACTCCCTGTGGCACAACTTCACCAGGCACTGCACTTTCAATAGAATTAGGCCGTATGGCACACCACCAGGCACTGCACTTTTGATAGGACTAGAGCCTATGGCACAACATCACCAGGCACTGCACATTTGGTAGGACTATACCCTATAGACCAACATTGCCATAAGTAAGGTATTACACATTTCATTGGATGACATCCTCCATTTAAACATAATTGTGACTCATGTACTGCACATTCATTATGACAGTGTACTACTTGCTAAACTAAGGCAGCATTGTTGATAATAATATTACCACACAGCCTATAGCTGTGACTTCTTTATTCATTGTCTGCACTGATTTCTTCCTTGTCATTGCTGCACTATATATCAGTGGTGTGCCTTTCTCTTTCTCATGGTTATCCTATAGCTTTCTACATGTAGGCCTATTTAACATGAGTCCTCAGAGACACCACCCAGATATCCATATCATTTACAAATAATGCCACCTCAAAGAGCTTCTTCTTGTTGTTTAATATGCCTTACATTGATCAACAGGATCCTACATTGTCTCATTTACACCTTTATCCTTAACAGTCCAAAAATTTCTATGTGCCTCTATTTTGCTTCTGTCTGTATTGGTATGTTTACCCTAATACTCTTGACTAAATGGTTACTTGCAGAGATTAAATGGCTTGGTTATTTATTTTTATTTTTATTTTGATTTTACATTTGGTAAGTAAGTAAGTGAGCTTGTCTGCTGACCCTTTTCAGTCATGACCTGGGTAACACAAGTACTGAAAAATTGGCAGTATGTTGATAAACACTCATGAACTGCATGAAAACATTAGTATGAAATAAATTAACATAATGCATTTAATTCCCACAAAACATCCATGTGGAAGTTGCAGAAATCAAACCTATACTTTCTGGCTCAACTAGATCAATGAGATTTTTGTTAAATGTGCCATTTAGTTTCCCTTAGACTTTAAGTCTCTGCAGGTTGACCAAGTCTCTGCAAGTTGACCATTACACTGTGTGTTTGTTTTTACTGTCACCGCTGATCGTTGCTCCCATCTGCTGTCCAGTTTACTGCATGGCCAGAGCTGCCTGTTTGGCCCTCATGCTGGCAGTCATTGATGACACAAATGTAAATGTTAATGGCCCAACATGTGCCATCAACATTTGCATGCTGGTACTCACTGATGACACGCATGCAGGTTTTGTTGGCACATGTTGAGCTACCACACAGTCTGTAATGAAGCTTCCTTGTGAAACAAACAGAGGAAAAGGCTTTGTGTTGAAACTTCAAAATGTTTAAGTCACAATCACTCTCAAAACCTGATGTGCTATAAAGCAAACAAGGCTGTCACAACCTTGATTGTGCATTAGCATTTCTTTGCTTTTAGAACGGGTGGCTTCTGAGTTGGTCTCCTTTTCTTCAGTGACTGTATGATTGTTCCACCATTCTTATAAGGGAACAACAGCTTTTCTAGCTGCTCTGTCTTTGCTGACCATTTTTTCATCCATTGGTGATCTTACTGAACTCATGATGCCCAGGATACAGTCAGAAATCATGTGCACCACTGCACTATGTCTAAGCTCATTTCTAGCTTATGACATTAAATGTTAGGGTAAAATATAATTGATGGGGTACTGTTAACTGCCAGATTGCAAGAAGTGCTGTCAGTTTATAGCAATAGGTGAATTTTTATTTTCTTTCTTCTGTTGTGATTTTGTCTTATAATTGATGTCTATCTATTGTTATTCACTGTGATGGTGCATTGAAAATTATCATCTTATTTGCAAACCAACAAAGCCTAAATGAGCACAGGAAACCCCCAATCATGAACTCTCACACACACATGCGCACACGCATATAAACACACACACACACACACACACACACACACACACACACACACACACACACACACCACATAGTCAATTCACTCAGTTTCATTACAGATGCACACCTCAAGTCATCTATATTTACAATCATAATTACAACAGCAGAAAAGTTGCTTCTTTTCTAGTAATATAGAACAGAAACTGTTAACTTTGAGATGCAAATTTTATTTTAAATTAATTGTTTTTATCTCGTATAGAAAGTAAATGGATACAGAAATGTGCAGTATTATTTTACAATTTGTCGGGGTAGTATAATGTTGTTTGTTCTCAGCTTATCTGTGTTTATTCTAATATATTACTTGTTACTCATATGCCACTGTGTTTACACTTCAGGCTTTATCTTACTTATATTAGCCCTGTACTTTGTACCACTTTCAGCTGCCTATTTTGGATAAGTAACTACACATAAGTGGATTTTGATGCTGAAATGCTAAAACAGTTTGTTCACTATGGTTTATGAACAGATTCATAACTGTGCACATTATATAATGCAGGAATAGAAATGCAAAAATGTAGAAAAAGTTCAGTTCTATGTAACTGTCATTATTGCTCTTACAAGTGCAGGAAAAAGTTACCCCTTCTTTAATAGCTGTTGCATGAGACATATTCCTGTACATTTGTACCTTTCACTTTAAATTACTATAAACAGGTTATACCTCATCTGATTGAATGTTTTTTGTTTTGACTTCAAAACATCAGACAAAATAAACATTCTATTCAGTATATTTTATTTACATTTTCGGCACAAAAATAAGAACATTTCCTAATGTTTTATTTATCTGTTACCGGAGTAAGTGAACTAGGACCCTTTTCAGCCATGACCCGGGTACCTGGATAATATAACTCAAGAAATAAGAATAACATAACAGGACATCGATTTCAAATTTAAATGAAACAGAATATAGGATACATAGCATTGCATACACAGCAATAAACAGTTATACAAGCAAAAATGTTATATTATCAATATTTGCAGTAGAATAAAGCATAAAACATGGAGGAGGAAGTGTCAAAGGCAACCCTATGGAGATTTAGTGTGTGCATATTTATTCATAGGCTGCATGAGTGATGTTCCTAGGAGCTATAACACTGATGTACACAATTAGCGCAAAGCATTTAGAGAGGTATATGCGTGCACTAAGACAGAATGAGAAGCCTGGGGAGTTAGCCTGCACTACGTTTTATCTACATTTACCTATATTAGAAAAATATTCAAAACAAATAAAAGCAAAAGATCTTCACATCACAAACACCTGTAATATGAGGAGCACTCTCTGCAAAACTTGTAACATATATCTAAGTAGGACTTCCTGGAGGTACAGATTCATTACCCATAACACTCATTATCTGTGGAAAAACTTTCTTTGTACACTAAACAGTCAAACAGCTTAGCCTTCTGTAAGTTATGTCTTGATGATTAGATGGGTTCAGATGAATAAATCCCGGGGATTTGCAGTGTGTTCATTATAAATAAGGAAAATTAATGGGAATAATTCCAAGGGTGCATGGCTAGGCTATATATTGTTGGTCAAACTACATCAACAGTACTGACCTATGCACATGAGCCTATGAATCTAACAAAGAGGCTGACCTCAGTAAGGGTACAGAAAAGAGGAGAGTGTTTTAGCTTTGAATACCATTCAGTCATTGCCAATAAAGTCAGAGCAAGAAGATATGTGTTTTAAAGGTGACTGAGTATTTTTCCCCTGAAAATAGGGTACTAAGTTATTTTTCAAATATATTTAGGCAAGTGAGTCCATTTAACAGGTGAAAGTTTTAGAAAACCTTTTTCCAACAACTGTTTTAGTGAACTGGGGTCAGTGTAAGGTTATGGAGCTATTATTTTCACTGTAAAGGATGTATGGGGATGAATGTATAATTAATTTGTTTTTCAGTGAAGAGCAATATATCAGAGAAAGCTGAATGCTTTTTGTTCAAATCACAAAATATGAAACAAAAAATAATGAAATCAAAACAAAGCAGTATGGTTCCTAGAGGAAGGCAAGGTGATTTTTTTCTTGATCTGTTGTAATCACTGTTTTTTTATTCAATGTTTTTTGTCCAGTATTTTGTAAGTCAAACAGCAAAAAAAAAAAAAAAAACAAGTCAGACAGATGTAATGTAACCTGTTTTATAGTAATTTAAAGGTATGTGAAGACAAGAGGAAGATGGATCGGGCAGTGGCTGGAAGCAAATCTGTTTTCTTTACAATTATTTGCACTTTGATGTAGGGTTGCTACCTTTTCAAATGGCCAAAGTGGGACATTTTTGGTAAAGACATCAGATTTTACAGGCCGACACATACCCACGGTCAGTACAAAGGTTAGACCTTAACTTTTTTGCCTAAATAAAAGCTTATTCTTGTAGCATTTTAGTTGCTTATCCTGTTTCTTATAACATTTAGGTATTTTAGATACAGAATAACTGTTTTATGCAACTATTACATAAAATATAGGAAATAATTTTGTCCTAAAATCTCAGGACATTTGCCATTTTTACAATTTTTTGTCAGGGCACAACTGCCCAAAGGGGGACTGTCCCTCGCAAAGTGGGACAGGTGGTAACCCTACTTTGATGTATATTTCTAGGAGAGATGTGAGTGAATCTGAAAAGTATGACTTTCTAAATTCATTGCTTCTGTTGCAAAATACAACCAAATAATGTGGAACAAAAGAAGTTCATTTGGAATGTCAATGGGGGTTTATAACCTTTTGAGTGCTTTCAAATGTCTGTTTCAGTAAACAAATTTCTACCACTGATGGTTTTTATCTAAAGACTGGTGTGTTAATTTGCAGACTATATTAACTGGGGAGTTCATCAAGATACTTAACCATGCCACTCAGTATTGGTGGGTGATTATTAATAGTGGCCCTCATTTAGTAAATGTTTTCCCTTATAATCTAGGTGAAAGTGGTCACCCATCCAGTCACCTAGACTGACTGTGAATGTTGCCAGGAAAGTAAATGAAGCCTGTTGCAGAAATAGGGAACACTTGGAGTTAGGTACCTGTCACACCAGTGTGTATTGTTTATATAGCAGTGCAGGAGTAGATCTCCAAGTGGAAGTTTGATTTACCTTCAGTTCTGACTAGGTCAAGGAGTTTAAGGAGTACAGTGTCAGCAGGGTAAGCAGAGATTGCCCCTTGGGAGCTCGTGAGACTCAGCAGAGGGATAAAAATGTTAATGTAACAGAGAACTAAAACCAGGGATCTTTTCATGGGGACATGCTAAGATGTCTGGAGTTGACTAGGGTGTTTAACTAATTGTTTCCTACAGGAGTGCACTCATCAGGAAAGCAGAGTTCCTGTGTATCCTATAAGAGCACATTTATCTTTACAGGAGACTTCCCTGAACTCCTGAAATAAGTGCACTTGTCATTGTTTTCAAGGTCTAATTTCTGAAGTCTTGATAAAGGTGCATATATAAAACTAAGGCAGCAAGGTGGTATCTTCAAGCAGACATGCTTTGTTAATCATGACAGTGAAATGGTCAGTGTGAGATGTATTTCTATGTTTACATTGATGAAAAACTAGACTGTGGTACTGCCATGTTGGGGGGAGGTGTATTCAAGCAGTGGGTATTGGTAAAAAATGACATTAAAACATGGTGAATAATGTGAATATATTCTGTGATATAAATGCTGCTTTGGTAAAGCAGTTATGACTATTGACTACATTTTCATAACTACATTAATTTCATAAAAGCTGAATAACTTGCAGGTGAACAAGTGGTGTCATCTTATACAAAATGTTAAAAAATATATGTCACCCTATATTGCCACTAACAGTTGTCATGTAATACAAATAGTTTTGTAGATTGATATTGTTTTGAAATGATAAATTATTACATGTATAATTTGCATAGAGTTGGCAATATCACAAAACAGCAGTATGCTAGTCTTTCTTGTCATACATCATTGGAGGCTTTTGAACACATGAACAATCCCCTCACTGATATATTGGCTCCAAGTCGTACACGTACACAGAGATATAACCTTTTGCCTGACCATAACACTAATGTTTTTGTCAAACAAAATCAGATTTTCTTTCATGAATCTGCAATAAAAAATCATCATCTACAGACAGACCCTTGATATTAACACCAGTGTATAGCCCATTGGCTACCAATAGAAATATCACATTTTACATTTTTTGTAACTCACACAGTTTATCAGATATTAATAAATCTAATGGAGTGTATTTTCAGTAGAGGATTTTGGAGAAAAGCTCTCAAGAAGCAAGTGGTTTACTGGCTTAAAATATCTCAGGAAGCAAAGTTGTTCATTTGTCTCCAGCTGTTCAGGATTGAATGAGTTAAATACGTACATTCCAAAGGGAGCATTATAGTCAATGACCAGCCTAACATGGGATAAATAAAGTGGGACCATAACTTTTAGACATTGATGATATATGCCAAAAGATGTGTTGTGCAAGGTAGAAAGCTTTTTGAACCATGACAAAGATATGTTAGTCAAAGGCGAGTTCAGTATCAGGATAAATACCCAAGTCACTGATGGGCAGTCTGATTTAACTGCAATGGTGTCTAGATAGTATGATGTTAGATTTACTAAATTACTAAATACTGTGCAGCTCAACATTGAGGGCTGTCCTGTGATTAACACAACAGGCATTTGTCTGCTGTACTCCTTGCTAGAAAATTTGAGTGTCAGAGTAGAATTTGATAACCATCCCCAGTTTAAAGTCATCACCAAAATTCATTAGCCACGGTCCCTTGACATCCACTTTCACATCAGAAAAGTCGATGCCAAAGAAAAAGTGGCCAAGACACAGCTATGTGAGACACCACTGGTAACTTTTCTTTGTCTGGAACAAATACAGTACATCTGGTATTAATTACATCGATTGTGTCACAGGACCAACGACCTTTCCAGGAAACTATCTATGAGTAAATGATGAGTTTGGTGCATAATAGTTAAAATATAATAATAATATAATAATATAATACTAGATCTCTCTCTCTCTCTCTCTCTCTCTATATATATATATATATATATATAATATATATATATATATATATATATATATATAGATAGATATGTTGTACTTTTGTTAGTCGAAGAAACATAACTTCAACTAATAAAAGTAGACCTATATATATATATATATATATATATATATATATATATATATATATATATATATAATCTAGGTTCTTCTAGAGTGTTATTAATTAGAGATTAATCTTGCTAACCTGTACTTCCCTTATTTTTTAAGCCTCAGGCAAATACTACACTTAATCCATCCATTCATCTACACCCCCTTTTTCCAATTTTTGCACATGGGGTTGGGGTTTCACTGTTTATCTAGAGCGAAGGTTCACATGGCTGGGTAGCTAGCCCTGAGGTGGTTGTTCTTCCATACCAAATATACACATGCGCACTCACAGCTTCGGCCAATTTAGAGTATCCAGTCCTCTACGGCATGTCTTTGGAATGTTCCATCAGAAAGAACTTTCCCCTCTATACATAGGTCTTTTGCACTGATAACTTGTTTAACCATGAATGCTGCAAGTCAAGGCAAACATTTCAATGGAAGGAAGTTTTTTTATGGTATTGACCTTTTATGATTATTTTAGTATGTCCCTATTACTTTAATGATGGTATCATTTTTCAGTTTAAGCATTTGTTGTATTTATAACTTATAACCTTTGTACAAAGCCTCATGATGTTACATTCACTGAAGACAAAATCAGTATTATCAGACCAGGTATGTTTTTGCAGACAGTTTTGGACAGCTTCAATGTATTTTAATATGTAATAATGTTACTCAGCCTACAATCATAAGCATAGTTAGTAATTCATAACACATTTGCCACTTATATCTGAGAATAGTAGTTCAAAAAAGATTGTCCCCAGTACAGTACCTTATGACAGACAGGTAACCATGCCACCCTAACTTGCTGCACTCCATTGCTTAACTAATGTTTTAGTCATTGAATTACATACGGATTGTCATTTATTGCTTTTGATTGGTTAGCTTTTCCTCATGCAGAATAGTGCAAAACCCTTAGCAAGCTCAAGATAGGCTGCGTGCAGTGTACCTTCCTCAGCATGTTCTCCTTTATCTCTTTGAAGGATGCCAAATGACGTAAAAGGCAAGATGTTCAACTAACAGGCCCATGCTGTTCAGCAGCTAGGAAAAGCCCCTTTATGACTCTTTCCCTTATTTTACATGAAATTATAAAATATCTTAGCAAGAAGTAAATTCAGTGGACGTGTCAGAAAAGTTGCACAAGTTTATAGAAATATATGGAAGTCAATGCATCTTTCTACAATAACTAAAGAGTATAACCAGCTGGTGTACCTTTCAGATGAGTGCCTAAGAAACTAGAGACAGTGAATCACCAAGCACAGAAAAGGGATAGTGAAAAAACAACAAATGAAGCACTAATAAAATAAGATACAGCTCCAAAGGCAAACCAAAACTTTAATATGCAAGTGCTTTCGTTCACTCAAATCAAATGAAGTTCTTCAGACTGTCTGAAGCCTTTGCCTTTGGAGCTGTGGCCCTTTGTTTCTTATTACAGAAAAGGGCTACACAGGGACAAATGCATACTGTAAGGTACCCTCAGTGTAGTAGACTCCAGAGTCAGAGAAGCTGTCATACCAAGATATATATATATATATATATATATATATATATATATATATATATATATATATATATATATATATATATGTATATAGCGCAACAGTGAGACCAGTGCTGCAGTACCACATTCAGTTCTGTAGATCATGTTGTGATGAAGGAGTAAAGCTCCTAAAAATGGGTTAACGGAAGGCAATAGAAATCTACATGCAGCAGAATTTTGAAGGAATAGACAGAACTTGATATTAAAATATAAGGTCATAAAATAAAACGATGTGCAAAAAGATCCCAAGAGGAAGGATGGAGGGGAGCAGAACAGGTCTTCAACTATAAATAGTATGAACCAGCTTTATTTTTCTAACATATGATATATTGTTGTAGGGAAATGCCTCTAGGTACATATCATTCATATATGCTAACATAAACCATTAAACATTAAGATACTCTAACTGCAACCAAAATGTCAAAATTCACAAACACAGAACACACTGTATGTATAGGTTCATAGTTGTATACAAGACTAATGACCACTGGAACTCTTATAAACCTAGCCATGCAACTCAAATGTGACACACGCAAATTTGATTTATATAATGGGTGATTTATTGACAGAGGCACCAGACCAGGAGTGAATTAGATATAAAAATGTTTATTTATTTGTTTATTTATTTTATTATTATTTATTTAACATTTGTGTGTAAGGGGCATGTTCTACTGCACCCTGTACAATAGGGAGTTCAATCCATTACACCCTCTTCACTTATATAAACTAACTCCACCATCTCAGAACCATGGAGAAAAAGCAAACTCTTAAGAAATTAAATAAAATGCAAAATAAAACAGCAAATCTAAGTGAAAATGTTTCACTTTTATAGAAAATAAACAACAATAACTATAATATAGCACTGCACAAACATCAAAATATTAGCAACATCTAAACTGTATGAATAACTGCAAACTACATACAACTTCATATAAGTGAGAGATTGATATACTTAGCTCACTTAAGCTAAATTAATTTAAAGAACAATTAATTAACTCTGTATGATCTTAGCATGGGCAGTCAAAGTGAGTTATGGAATAATGTGTCATCATCCCCTTTGGGAAAAACCCAGTTCCCATGAATTAACATATCGATGGTAGTCCACTGAACACAGAAGGCATTATGAGAGATCTGGGAACACAAGTTAACAGCACCCTCTCATTTGACCACCACATTGCCACTGTGGTCAGAAAGTCCTTCTATGTGGCACATCTTATTACTAAGGGTTTTGCATCCAGGAAGAAAAGAGGTCATTGTCTCCCTCTACTCTTCCCTCATTAGGCCAATCAGTGAGTACAGTGCCCCATTTGGCAAGTACCTCACTAGACACCTGCAACAACTGGAGAGGCCACAAAAGTACTTCACAAAGAGGATCCTAGGCCTTAAACACTTGTCCTATATGGACAGACTCAAAAACCTCCAACTATTCTCTGTCTCATATCGCCTACTTAGAGGCGATCTCTGCTTGACTTACAAAGCCATGTCTGACCCAGCTCTGTTAGAAATGCTGCATCTAAAGAAATCCTAATCCCTCCACACTACACACTCCAGAGGCCTCAACCTCATTACCACAATCAACAGAACATGCTGGAGGGACAGGTTCATAACACAGAGACTGCCCATGCTATGAAATAGACTTCCCATACATGTCAAACAGAGCACTTCACTGCCCCTCTTCAAGAGAAATCTTGATGAGTGGATGGGAAATAGAAAATTCACCCCGGGGATCACTCCCAGTGGCTTTACTTGACAGAGGCACTGTGAACTAAGGTCAGGTGGCATGATGCCAGGGTAATCCTATGAGCTAGGCTTGTAAAGGCTCCAGGACCATTAGCATAGAACACACCTATGAACCTATGAACCTAAATATCAAAATAAGTATATATGTACCCGAGATGGGGAGCACAGAACCCCCTGCAAAAATAATGCAAAGTGGTAACTATGAGTTTCAAAATTTGCTGTTTTTATCCAAATTACAACTTGATTTTCAAAGTGTCTTCACTTTCAATGTCAGATCTCGTACTTGTGATAGTGAGCTGTTTCCATTATCTTTTGTTTCTTTGTTCAATACTTTAAATTTTAACATCTTGTAATCTATTTTTGCATGATTTCTGGTGTTGATTGTGAACTATTTTTCCCTCCTCAGAAATGACTCTGTTGTATTTTTGTTCATAGGTGGGTGATATCAAATCTAAGTGATCAGAAGTTTTAGTAGCTGTCTATACAGAGGGATAACTTCTCATTCTCTGCATTAGTACAGTCAGATATTCTTTTAGCTGTGACTGCTGCTTATCAGATTGCTTTATGTCATCTTAGGTTAAGTGTACCCAAGACATGTTTCTCATTTCTTACTGCTGATATTAGTACTTCCACTTGTGTACTCTTTTTCCTGGATTTTTCTCCTCAGGCACTTTATTTTGCATTTGTTTTAAAGTGCTACATTTCAGAAGTTTCTTTCAAGCATGTTTCCATCCTTTTGATATCTAGTTGTTAATCAATTATACTTAAATATTCCTTCTGTCTGCATTGTTATTTATAAAGACAGTAAAAGGGATCCTCTGACCTGCTGATCTCTGTGATGCTCCACTTGTAACCATTAACTACATCTGCTGAAAAAATGGCCAATAATAAACACTTTTTAAGTATTTTTTCAGAATGGACAAGCTCTCCTGCATCCCTCAGACTTATGTATAGCAACTCCATGATTGCATCAACTCAAGGTAGGAGTAATTCCCCTGGAAAGGGCATTGCTACCAACAAAACTTACTGGCAGTGTTTTTCTATGGAGGAACTCTGATCATCGACTGGTTGAACCTAGGGTAACTGAAACTGGAGAGCTCAGTCTTCATCCACCAGCAAAGTAATGGTCTGATTGTTTAAGAAGTTAAAGTTTAATGAGAATATTACTAAAGCCATTAACCAATATAACCAAACATTGGGTATTCTTTATGGAGCCAAAACATTCAAGCAGATGTCACCTTCCTTTCAGCTGCTTAATTCTTTTTCCTCCCTCTCTCTACATTATGACTTTGTAACATTCACCCACATTCAGTCCTGTGCACTACATAAATTTACTAAATAGACAAAGATTGCCACATTTTCTGTATGATTTCCTTTAAAAATGTACCACTTACACACCATTGTAATGTAGCAGCAAATCTACCATGCTGATGAATGAAGCAACTCTGCTCTGTCAACCATTATATTTCAGTCAGTCCACCACTTCAGATTCTCTGGATGTCATATTTCAGCCTAGAAAATTTGCCCCCCATCCAACCAAGTTGCACTGGGGAATTGACCTGTTTGGTAATTAATACATGGAAAAAGTTGCCTCTTTCAGTTGTTCAAATCTCCATAATGTTATCATTTAAACATGCTGTGAAGATATTCAATATGGTTATCTGTGCTTACATGACTGACTGAAGTTTTATAAATAATTGTAAATTACCCTGTGTTATATATACCAGCATGACTAGCTACAATTTTGTAAATAAGTTTGTCAATTGATTATCACTCTGATTTATGCAAGATGTTTGAATGTTAAACAGTATTCTGGCTGACCGAATGCACATTTTTAAGAGAATTCTGAATGTATGTTATGCCAGAGTGAGCTGACCTAGATGTGATGTCATTGTGTGCCAGAGCTGGGAGAATAGAATCTTCACTACAGCTGTTTGTTTACTTTTCAAAGTCTGATATGAGAGAGTAGAATTCTCATAGCAGCTTCTGTTACTTTTAAAAAATCTGCTATAAAAGCAGGTCTTGTGTCAGTTGTTGTTTTTTTTTTCAGAGCTGTTCAGCAGTAGTAGTCCAGTTGTTTCCTGAGTAGTTGTTCCAGTCACTGAGGACAAATAACCTGTAATGTGGATGTAATTCCTCATCTTGACTTGCAGAACTAAGAATATAATCTTGCCTTGCTGAGTTATTTAGATTAGATAGGGACAGTTAATCTTCAGATAGTCAGGGAACTACAGCTAGTTAGTTAGAGGTTTTCTAAAATCAGTGTGAAATCTATCCTACAGTGTTGTTTTCATATTTCCTGTGTGTGAAACTCTGTTGTTTATTGGAATCAGTTATTTAGTGTTTACACATTTTAAATCTTTTTATTATTAAATATTTTACTACTTCTTATTGTGGCTGGTTATTTAGTGAATACTTTTAATAACTTGAATATCAGGGCCACTCCAAAAAGCCTTACTTTTTGGGTTGCATGGTACCATTTGTATCAATATCTATTTTACCCAATTTAATTGAACACCCCATTTCAAGAGTATTCTGGTCTTTGACTGGTGGCAGCCACTACCTTGTAATGTGAGAAAGCTAACATAGGTAAATCTGTGTCAGTCTTTCCCAAAAATGTGTGTGTGTGTGTGTGTGTGTGTGTGTGTGTGTGTGTGTGTGTGTGTGTGTGTGTGTGTGTGTGTGTGTGTGTGAATATCAGACATTTAAGAGTGAGTATGTCAGTAACTGAGACACGTGCTCTGCAGTGGTTAGTGTGGAGACTCATTTAGGGATCTGGAGTGAAGCATATAGTCTAGTCCCAAGTTTGGAACCTGTTTCCAGTGTACTCTTAGGGTAAATTGTGTATTTCTATCCCTGCTTTTAGTGACTCTCCTTACTGGAGACAGTGGGGAAGACTGAGACTCTTTAGTTACTGCCCCGGGGTAAAGAGGGCTTGTCACACATGCTATCACTTGTTATTCTACTAACTTATGTCAATGCAGTTGTTAAATAACATAAACCCAGTCATTTTATTTACTAGGCAAATTCTGCCACTTACATAAACTTTCAACTGATTGGAAGATCTAACACCTTTTGCATAGTTTAAGTCTTTCATTCTACTACTAGACATCTCTTTCCTACATTCTCACCTTTTTATTTACCCCTGAGTCCCATCTTCACCTTTATCTTCTTTTTTACCTTTGCAGTTTTTCAGTCTCCTGACTGCAAAGTATGAACTCTTTTTCACCAGCCTCCAGTTTAGTCCCCTCAATTTCCATTCCATCCTACTAATTCAAATCAAATCTTGCATATCAATGCACTGTAGAAACTATGTTTCTTATTTTTTCATGTTAAAGAGACATCTCCAGACTATTTTACTGGAACCGTATTCTTCTCTTCATTTTACTACTTATACCACGTCATATCATGTTAGATCTTAATTGTTCTGCATATGTCTGTGCCTTCATATTACAGCCAAGTTTTCAGTCCTTGATGCATTTAGTTTCTGGTGTTATGTAAATCATTTCAATGTATTTTTATTTTTACACAAAAGAAACATCTTAAATGAAATGGCTTAAGAGAACCAACACTTTATTGTAAAACAATAGCAATTTATTTTATGCTTTTTTTCTTTAGTTAATGGATTTTATTGGGATAGTTTTACCACTGGAGCTTTACTTGCAGACCTGCACTGTAAATGGGCATGGTTTGAACTTCCCCATCAATGCAAGTAAATACAATTATTTTTCCGCCCCCACCCCAAACAAAAAAGACCATAGTGAAGAACTTCTCTAAAGCAAACTTCACACTACTCAAGACTGGTGTGGTATCCTTCAAGGCCCCTGAGCCAGTGGAAACCACAACCCAAGCTGCGGAAGCCCTTACAAATGCCTTCTATGAACACCTCCAGGACTGCATGGATCAGGCAATCCCAAATAAAACCAAGACTCTTTCCACAAAGGGCAAATGTCCAGTCTGGTGGACCCCAGCCATTAACAAACTTTACAATAAGAGGAGAAAGCTATTACATGATAGAACAAAATCCATAAAAGGGAAGTCACCCCTGATCATTATTAGTAAAAAAATACGAGCACTCATAAAATCAACTAAGGCCAATTTTGAGAGAAAAATTGCCATGGATTCAAAGGACAATCATAAGGCCTTTTTCAGCTATGTTAGGAACCTGGGTGGAAACTCCCAGATATGCTCAGAATTAGTCCAAAATGATACAAAAATCACTGAACCCACAGACATTGCCAACATACTGGCAGACAGGTTCAGTGCAAACTTCACCCCCCTCTCCCCCCAAAAGGAGAGATAACTATCCCAGCCGAGTGTAGCCTCCCGGACATCTCAAATGCGCAGGTGAAAGCTGCTCTCTCTAAAGCTAAAAACACAGCATCAATGGGACCGGATGGTGTCCCCAGCTGTGTGCTACACGAGCTAAATGAGGAATTAAACCCGCACATAAGGCAGCTGTTTAATCTCAGCCTTACCACAGGATACGTGCCCAAGGAGTGGCGTACGGCAACTGTTGTCCCACTCCACAAAGGCGGCCTCACGGACCCTGGTAATTACCGCCCCATAAGCTTAACAAGTCTAGTCTGCAAAGCTATGGAGAGGATCATAATGGAGCTCATAAACAAAGATATAGGTGACTTGCAGACATTGGACCCGACCCAGTTTGGCTTTGTTAAGGGAAGATCATGCCTTTTGAACTTGGTCGACTTCTTCGAAACAGTCACCAAGGCCATTGATGAGGGAAAGGCAGTCCATACAGCCTACCTTGACCTTGCAAAGGCTTGACACAATACCCCACTCGGGTATTGTAGAAAAACTTACCAGCTTAAATGTAAACCCATATGTCACAAGATGGGTTGCAAACTGGCTTAAGGACAGAACCCACAGGGTTAGAGTTGCTGGCGCTGTGTCAGACTCCAAGCCGGTCACAAGTGGTGTCCCACAGGGCTCGGTCCTTGGCCCCCTATTGTTTGGCATCTACTTCTCAGAAGTACAGGCCAACATAGGAGGACTTTGGCTGACAAAGTTTGCAGACGACTGCAAACTGGGCGCCATAGTGGAAAGTGCATCAGACACGGATATCCTTCAGAAGGGACTCACAGAAACAGATAGCTGGTGCCAGAGCCATGGCCTGAAGTTAAACGCCAAAAAATGTATAGTCTTACCCTTCAGGAAAAACAAGGTAACCCCAAGCTACCATATAGGTGGCAATCCACTAAGCACAGAAGAGGTTATCAGGGACCTGGGGACCCAGGTTGACAGTGGCCTTTCTTTTGACACTCACATTGCTAAAGTGGTTAGAAAGACCTTTTACATTGCCCACCTGATCATGAAGGGATTCACATCCAGATCTAGTGAGGTTATTGTTCCCCTGTACTCTTCACTTATCAGACCAATGATCGAGTTCAATGCCCCATTCGGGATGTATCTCACCCGACATCTGCAGCAATTGGAGAGACCCCAAAAGTTCCTCACCAAAAGGATAAAGGGACTCCAAAATCTGTCATATGCTGCCAGATTGAAGAAACTCCAGCTCTATTCAGTCGCATACCGTCTGCTCAGAGGTGACATGCGCCTGACATACAAGGCCATGTCCAACCCGGAATTAATGGACATGCTCCACCTCAAAAAATCCAAATCCTCCAAAACCACTAGAGCAAGCGACTTAAACCTTAGCACGGATATAAATAGGACGTGCTGGAGGGATAGATTTATCACTCAGAGACTCCCTATGCTGTGGAATAAAATTCCGGTCCATGTGAGGCAGAGCACCTCGCTGACTCTGTTCAAGAGAAATCTAGACCTGTGGATGGGAGATCGTAGGTTTACCCCGGGAATCATCTCTGTGTCACTGCTGGACAGAGGCACAACAAACTAATGGGCACAGTATTTTTTCATATAAGGGGTGGCGTAAGCCACAAAAATTTGGGCTAGGCTTATAAATGCCTTAGGGCAGATAGCCTAGTATAAACCTATGAACCTATGAACCTATGCACTTTATTACGTGCTTGAATACTTCTGATGACTGATTCAGGTTTATAAACTGAGAAAAGTAGACCGTTTTTGTTACTGAAAAAACTTCAGTTCTGCTATTTCAAAATAAGTACCAGAAATCTCTGTGTAAATAAATAAGTAAACATATAACCTAGTTTTAAGGTAAGTATTGATGCTGCTGTTTCTAATTTAACAAAGAAAAAAAATCACAGATTTAATTTTCCTCTACTCAGCTTTTTTCCCCCTTAAGACTTATAGGTTTCAACGAGAAGTGTAAACCAAGCTGCACTTTGTAATGTCTATTGCACCTCTGAATATGGTTTTCTTGAAGCAGAAGTTTAAACTGCAATCAATAGAAAGTCATAATGTTGCTGAATTTGACGTAAGGTACTTTGGATTCTGTCTTGATGTTGTCTCTCTATTTGACAGGCTGCAGTGGGATGTAAGTTGGCGCAGATTCTGATGCAGTACTGTGTAGTTGCGAATTACTACTGGCTTCTCGTAGAGGGGCTATACCTCCATAACCTTCTTGTTGTGATGGTGTTTTCTGAAAAAAGCTACTTTAGGGGATACCTTTTCATTGGCTGGGGTGAGTAGGCTGCAGTTATTGTGAATATGATATAAGGTTCATGTACTGATTGATATCCTATATAATGAAGCCAGTAGTTTTGATTTCTGTATTTATTTTTATATCTAATGTTTGATGTATCACACATAAAGAATCTGTCATGCTATATGCACATCACACACTTTTATTAAATTAAGAATTACTATTTTATCAGTCAGATACATTCCTATGGTATCTAATGGCATTAAACTTTTATACAGCCTTTAATGCTTTTTGACATTGTTTTGGTCTCATAACTGCCTGTACTACCAAATTAAAAAAAGCTAATGAAAATATAATTCTTTCAAATGGTAATACTGCATTCAGAATGACCACATTTATGTCCAAAGGTAAAATGTAAGTTATAACGCTTTTATTTTTAGTAGTAAACTATGTAATAAATGCAGCATAAAATGGTATTGTAGTTTATATGAGAACTGCCTTTGCATGTTTGTTCTCACCTAGCACTTGTTATGAAATGAAAGCATGTCTAGTATTGTGAATTATTTATACCCAGAAGGACATATCTTTATCATGTAAAACATAATTTTACAAACTATAAACTGAAAATTATGGTCCAGGGATGCAGAGGTGCCATCACTACAGTTAATAAAAAACAAAAGCAAACAAAGCACCAAAGCACTAATGAATGCTTTTGTCCCTAAGTGAGACGTCTTCATACTGGTGCAATACAACAAACATGTGAATTAAATATTTAGAAATGATGATGTAATAATCACGTGAACAATCACTAAATAAGTGCTTGCCAATGCTTCAAAGATTTTCTGTTCACGTCTGCTTAAAATTTATATGATCTTTAAGACATGGAAATTAATAAGCATTTATGAGAATATAACCGAGTTCCCTGAGCATGAGTTTGTTATTTTTTTTGTTTGCTATTTTTTTTTTTGTTTTGTTTGGAGGGAGGGCTCATTACATGTGTAATTTGTTTAAATGTTATACTTTCCCAAAACAAAATAGACAGCTAGGTTTAAATTAATTTGCCTCAAATAAGGACTGTTAAGTCAGGGATGCTGATCATAACCAACTTGTTATGTGTTCAAAACACAAGAAATTTACCTCAATCATTCGACAAAGCAAAGTTTTTGAGGTAACTTTATACATCTATGTCAAGAACACATAAGAAGTGAGTTAAGACTGGAGACACCCAATCACAGTTGTGTGTTGTACAAGTATCTTTGGATGCTCTAACATACAAGTTACAAAAAATATTGGAATGCAAATTATTTTACAGCTTTGAAAACCATGGCACACTTATTGGTCCCTCACAGACAGCATCCAGAACTGAAGTATATCTTTGATCCTGTCACAAGTCATCATACACTTTGCAATGTCACACTCTTAGTAGTAATATGGAAATAAGAAGTATTTTCCAATGTTCAAAGCTGTTCAGCTTCTCACAACTGTTCTGTGGTGGCATCTGTTTGTGCAATAGCACAAAATTTGAGCATAACAGGTTGAAAGGTACCTACACATCTTTCCAGTTCTCCTGCTTATCCAACTCTCTATCCCACATCGTTACTATTTATTTCTTGATGTTTACATTCAGGTGTAATAGTCTGCATTTTCTCCCTACAATACCAGTTCTCCTACTTAGCCCACTCTGTATGACTCCCCCCCCCCCTCAAAAACTCTGCTGGCTCTGATGTCTTCCCTCTATCTTCCCTAGATGGCTAAATCTCCTAACCTCTAAATCAATGAGTGTACTTTAAAGTATAAAAATACAGGGTAGGGCTGCTCTTTAAATCTGCAGTCTACAATTAACACATTAGCAAAATTACAGAAAAAAGCGTATTTTACTGATTGCTTTTTTCTTAGCAATTTTCTGCTGCAAACAAAGTGAGGTCCTCTCATAACTAATTGTGCTTTTTGTGCCTACTGCTTTACCATAGACAACCTTCCCTAACTTTTTCTTTCACTTTCCCCTTCCCATAATGCCTTGCATGCAATAAATCTCACTCCTTGTGTTTTGTGCCATTTTTACTCAATTCTCCTTTCTCCTTCTCAACAAAGCATTCCTGTGATGTGCTCTGCTTATCACTGGGTCTTATTTCCAACCTACTAGTGAAATAACTGTGTACTCTTTCACATATTTCTGATGAATGGCTGTCTAATTGCTGTATATCATTTTAAGGAAGTAAATAGTGCTTTTTTCCAGTGGCGTTCTTTTGGTTACTAATGTTTCTGTACTTGTTCTCATGCTAGTGTAATAGTATCAGAGCCCTGCTAGATTTTGTGTGTTAAATTATACAGCTAGAAGATGTTTTAAGGGAGCTGTGCATAAATAAATTAATATACTTGGTGCATACAGCTACTGGTACACTCTGAATGATATGATAGCTCAGTCAGCATCCACTTATTTGATCTCCAGCACTGTGAAAAGTGCTCAGCTGTACTTCATGTACTCTGTACTATGAGTTAATGTATAGCTGCTAATGCTTAATCTGTCACACAGCCTCTGGCTCTCTTTCAGTAGTAAAATAGCACAGTTACCCCTGGAATATATTACCTGTTTCACTGTGACATGTGTTCTTACATAATTCATGCCCGCTTAACTTTGGGATTAATGCTTAGCTGCCACTGTAACTAAAGTTTTAATACATACTATACTGAGAACTTGCATATATGCATATTGCATGCTAGCTGAGGACCTTAACCAAATGCATAGCCGATAGTGTCAATATAAATAACTGTACTATTGTTGGATTGTACTTTTTACTGAAAAGTGAACCTTATTGAAAATGTACATTTACTGAAAAGTGAACAACTATTGGATTGTACATTTTAGTGGAGTGAACTTGATGAATGACTGTAAATCTAAACTGTACTATAATTTTATCTGTCCCCTTAAAGTGCTATTTTTGTCTACAGTTGCACTCTATAACCCATTTTAACTCTCTCTCTCTCTCTCGTTTCCCTCACTTTTTAACAAGTCTTTCCAGGTGCCCCTTTACTCTTTAGTTCTTTCTTTGTCTCCCTGCTCAATACACACACTGTATTGTTACTCTTATCTCTGCTGTCTCTGTCCCTGTCCCTCTCTCTTCTCTGTCTTTATCTACCTGCTCAACATTTTCAATGCTTAATAACCATTTTATCTCCTATCTCATATTTTTAATCAATCTAGTTATTGACCCTTTGGTTCCCATTTGCTGCCTTGTTAAACCTAAGAAACACACCCGAAAATTTACAGGTAGGTACGGTTTCTCCCAGCGATAATGTACCATGGTGAACTTCAGCCAGTCCATATTCTATGTATGTTGTCCTCAATTCTAACTGTATTTTACTGCAAGCTACAAGCAGTTGCTGTATAACCTACCCTTGTATCAACTGTATATCACCGAAACACACTCCACCCTCCCCATCTATCCTCTGCCATTCCCTCACCTTTCACTATCTTTACTATTTATTTCTTGCTGTATATACTTGGCTGCAATATTCTGCATTTTCTCCTTACTATACCAGTTCTCCTACTTATCCCACTCTCTATCCCACATCTTTACTATTTATTTCTTGCTGTTTATATTCAGCTGCAACAGTCTGCATTTTCTCACTACAATACCAGCTCTTCTACTTATCCCACTCTCTACCACTTCCACCTCAACAACTCTCCTGGCTCTAATGTCTCCCCACTAAAGTCCCTAGATGGATGTCTCTCTTAACCTCTAAATCAATGAGTGTATTTAAAAAAAAATAAAACTACAGGGTAGGACTTTTCTTTAAACCTGCAGTCTACAATTAACATGTTAGTAAAATTGCAGACAAAATTGTACCTTACTGATTGTTTTTTCCTTAGCAATTTTCTGCTACATTCTGGCTCACTTGCTCCCTTACTCTACCCCCATTCCCACCCATCCCCACTTCAAAGACTTTTACACTTATCTAAGCCAAGCCCCTTAGTACCATTAACCAATCATAACACAATGTCTTAGACACACCCATCACTACGGCCACACCTACTAAGATATTCCATTGTAATTTCTAATAAGTTCATACAGTTCCCTGTTCCCCAACTAAACTATTTACTATACCCAACACCATATTACCACCAAGTCTAACTCTGATTCCAACTTTCACAACTATGCCTAAACAACCTGAAATACATAATGTTATCATTGCAAGTTGTACTATTAGGAATCCTCCTCCCTTTAGCTCATGCCCCTTCCTGTCATCAAACCTTAACCCCAAGGTAATCATGCAATCTCCCACCTACCCAACCCCTTCAAAAACCAAACCATACATATCATTAATCACACCTTCCTTATACAGCACATCTCAACTGGACATGGCCCAATTTAGAATTCCCCAATACCATGCAAAAGCCTATATTTCCCTATAATGTAACAAATTATTTTCTAAATACCTACTGGTCATCATCCACATGGTATCTAAACTCCTACTAAGTAGTGATATACAGACAACTCCTGGCCTAATATCTAACCTCAACTTCACCACCAACCAAGAAATACACACAATATACTCCCTCAGAAAACCAACAGACCTCCTTATACTCAATATTAACATAAGAGGTATGCTTAACAAAATAGCAGAACTACATGCAGCTCTGTCACTATACTCCCTTGATATTGTGATTCTTACTGAGACCTTGTTAAAGCCACATAATATGGATAATGAATTATTTCCTCCAGGTTGCAATATACTCAGGAAAGACAGAACTCATAAAAAGGTGGGGGCTTTGCCCTGCTTTTCAAAAACAAATTTACCTTAGACATTTCGGTCATTCTCAGCCCTACTTTCAATAATCCTGAAATTATATTCACCAAACTAAAACGCAATTAAAAAAAACAGCTAAACATTATAGGTGCAGACATTCCCCTGGGGAATAACATTAATACAGTTGAATCCATCCTCCACTGGGCATACCCTTCCACAAGAAACAATTATACTAAGTGACTTTAAAATTGATTGGTTTACCTGCAACTCCCCCCTCCCCACTAATCATGTAAATTTCCACGGCTTCTCCCAATTAATCTATACTTTCACCACAACAGATAACTCAACTAAGAAAGAGTCAATACTGGATTGGATACTCACAAATTGTCCATACCAATCTCACCACTCTGATTCCCTCCAACACCCTTAGCGACCATCTCTCTACATTCATACTTTTCAAGAAGTTAAACCTACAAAAACAACCTAACTTCAACAAATTCGTTATACAAAGAATTTTAAACCCCAAGACGTAATAACTGCTCTAACTCACTGTAACTGGAACCCTATTTCTGATCTCTCCCTTGACAACACCGTCGATTACTTTAACTCTACCTTTCTGAGCATACTAAATAACTTTGCCCCTATCAGAATAGTAAGAACAAAGTCCAGCTATGCCCCCTGACTCACCAAAACTACTAGAATTCTCCTAAAACATAGGGATAAAGCATGAGAAGCATGGCTTCACAACAAAACTATAGTAAATTGACAGACATACCTCGAACTAAGAAACAAGGCCAAAAAACAAATAAGAATGGATAAGAGAAATCACTGCTCAGACATCCAACAAAGCACAAATGTAACCCTCAATAATTCTGGGCAGCTATCAATACAATCCTACAACCAGGGAATAATAGTACTCCACCCCCAAATATTGATACCACCACAGACAATACTGCCACTCAATTTAACCAATATTTCAGCAAGTTCATTCTAAATCTCACAAATACCTCTTCACCCACAACATACCCTAATCCCATCACCTCAACAAGGGATCAAAACTGCTTCTCCCTACAAGCAGTACCTACTAAAGCAATTTATAACTACTTGACAAAACTTAAACCCACAACCCTAGCAGCTGATAAACTCCCAGCAGAATACCTCAAAATCGCAGCCAAGGCCATCTCTTACCCTGTCTCCCTATTAATAAATAGCCCTCTGGAAAACTTCACACATAATACCACTTCATAAAGGTGGCTACTCAATGGAGCTATCTAACTACCAACCAATTGCCAAACTATCCCCCCAGCCAAAAATTCTTGAGAAATGCATACATTCCCAAATCCTAAACTATTTCTTAACTAATAATCTCCTGGCTAACACACAGCATGGTTTTAGCACCACCACAGCCATTATTAACTTTACCAGCACTGTAAATCAACAACGGAACAATGGTAACCTGGTCTCCACTATCTTTCTTGATCTGTCCAAGGCATTCAACACCATCTCCCATTCCAAACTCCTAACCTTACTTTCAAAATTCAACCTAAGTAACTCCATACTATTATGGTTCAAAAACTATCTATCTAACCATCAACAAGCCGTAAAATAGCAAAACCCTCTATCTCATCTCCTCCCCTCCCAATAACCTTTGGTGTTCCACAAGGATCGATCCTTGGACCTCTCCTGTTTACAATATTTACCAATGACCTCCACAAAGCCACCCTTCATGCCAATTTGGTCTAGTACCCTGATGACTCCACACTTATCTGCTCTGCCTCCACTCTTCCACTTTTGCAAAAAATTTCCCAGGAATCCTTTTCTGCCATAGAAACATGGTTACCTGACTCACAGCTAATACTTAACCCTAAAAAAATACAACTAATGGTATTTTATCCCTCAAAAGCCACAGACCCCATTCCCCCATTTAAAATAATCTCCTCAAGCAATACCCCCATCTCACCAGTCTCGCAAACCAAACTATTAGGAGTTATCATAGATAACAACATGAAATTCGACAGACATATTGCGCAAACAATAAAAAACTTGACACCCTCTACAGATGCAAAAACTACCTCACCAATAACAGTAGAGCCACCATTGCAAAAAGCCACCTACTCTCTACACTTCTCTGTGCTTCCCCCATATTAACTAACCTACATAAAGGAGACATAAACAAATTAACTAGCTTCTATAAAAAAATCGCAAAGTTTGCTATCGACTCAGCTTTCAGGACCCACCATTGTCTAGCCCTGAAACAACTCTCCTGACGAACTTCCAAATCTCCTGATTTATAATCAGCTCACAATTGCACATCAGATCTTATACCACCCCCAAAAGACCCCATCACTAAAAGGCCTACTAAATCACTGCACTAACAATCATCTTCTAAGATCCACCAACAAAGCACTAGTTGAAATATCCAAAAGCAGGAATAGTTCAGGTGACTCCCTGTGCTCTAGTGCCATTGCAAAAATATGGAACACCCTTCCGCTAGAAATTCGGATCCTAGATAATAAACATAACTTTAAAATCCTTCCCCAGTCCTAAGTAACCATCTCATGGAAGTGCACCAGCTCAGACCCAGGATAAACTGAACTAAATCAATATCTTATTCTACTCCAGGTACCACACAGGGCTTCTTCACTTATTCCACATACATACAGCCACTAGTTGTTCTATTTATCAAGTGTTTCACTTGATCTTACAATGATACCGTAAGGGATTAAATGTTTAAGTGTACATTCTCCTTCAGTCTACTATCTACTCTATTTTCTCCATGGTTAGCTTCTTATGCACATACTTGCACATATTCTTGTTATCCGCTATCTACTCTATTTTCCTTCTGCTATGTACTTCATTCTACTATATACTCTATTTTCCTTCTATTTACTATCTACTCCATTGTCTGTGGATAACTCTTTATGCATATTTGTTCACATTTTCTAATGTACTGTATATGTTTGCATGTACTTTTAAGTATAATTGCATCTGTATGTGCATGTATATTGTACTGTGATGATTTCTCCAAAGATAATTCTCTATGTATATTTTAGCAAGTATATTCTTAAGTACATTAGTATTGTGTATGTTGCTGTACTGTCAATTTTTTTTTTTTGTGGAGCTTTTCTCCCCAGGCATCTGCTGAAAATGGGCAACTTGTCCAGTCTGACTCTCCCGGTAAACAAAGGTAAAATGAATAAATAAAAATAAATAAAAAGTTGTATGACACATATGAAAAAGGTCTGTAACAAAGGTGTCTTTTTTTATGAGTTTGGAGCATAATCACAACTATCCATGCAGTACAATGAAATTATTCTGTGTTCCATATTGTTTAACAGGAAGACGATGCAAAGCCTAAGGGGACAAGTGAAACAAAAGAAAAATGCATGTTAAATTTACAGATGACTCTTTAGGGTGCTGTTGAATATTTGTATGCTTACTGTAGTTAACAGTTTTACCTTTTAAGCCTTTTTTAGAAGAGAATATAGTGACATCTCGGACTGTAGCTAAGAGGAATAGACAACAAGATCAGGTTAATTTCTTGATGCGCTATACTAGTGATCATGGACTATTCTGTGATATTATCAAGAGAAATTGGCCAGTTTTATTATTAGAGGAGAAGATAGGTAAAGTTGTAGGGCCACACCCAAGATTTATTTGAAAGACAAAACATAACCTTAAACGTCTATTATGTTTTGATACATCAGAAGTACACTTGCATGTTGAGACTGGATCTACTTCAACATGTGGCAACTGTAATTATTACGCATATATAGACACGAAACCGAGTTTTATACCTCCCGTTACCCACTTTGAATACTCTATACATTTCATACTAACTGTAATATTACTTTTGTGGTTTACTTGGCCATTTGTCAATTCTGCATTTGTTTCTATGTTGGGAAAACCAAGAGACAGCTGAAAGATAGGATACGTGAACATTTATTAGCAATCAAGAAGTTTGATTCTAGGAATGCCCTAGCCACACATGTAATGAACACAGACAACACTCATACTTTTAAATTTAAAGAATTAGAACAGATAACAAGTAATGTGAGATTAAGCTATTCAAATAACATTCTTGAAAAAAAAGAAACAAATTGGATTATACGGTTACATAGTGATGCACATCCTGGGCTTAATTGCCCAGTCCCTTTAAAACCTTTTTTGAAGGGGCAGAGGCTGTTTAAGTGATTTTAATTGAAAGCATTTTGTGATAGGTGTTTCTAGCATTGAGATAAGTATATAATGATATTGTTTTATGTTAGTTTTATGGTCTGAAGAAGTGCTCTGAGGGGCATGAAAACGCTAACCGTTCATTAAACCTTTTGGATTTGTATCATATCTGCCTTGGTGGTCGTGTGGATTTCTTTGAATTATTCTTCATTTTTATTGTTGGTTTTCCATTGGTACCTATCGTTTCCACAGTGGCATTATTTGTTCTCATAGTACTAAACTGCTGTGCTTGTCTGCCTTGGCCAGGTCAAGGTAGGCAATGTAAACAATTTTGTCCATATCCATTGGTTTGGTGACTTTCTGAAAGAAGTCCACCATGTTGAGTAGGTATGACCTGATCTTGATGAAACCAACTTGTTTTGGGTCCAGGTCTGGAAGTTTCCTATGTCATTGATATATATTTTTCATGATAATTCTTTCCATGGCTTTGCATATGAGAAAAGTGAGATTTCTGGGTCAGTAGTTTCCAAGGTCTGCAGATGGCCCATCTTTGTGCAGAGAGATGTCTGTTGATGTTCTCTAGTTGTGAGGAATGGAGCCTGTTTGAACGCTACCGTTAAAGAACAGAGGACCTGATAGGTTATGATTCATGCTTTTAGAAGGCATTCTTGGATATTGTCTGGGCCCATGTTCTTGACCTCAGAGATAACATTAAGAACCTGTTCCTTAGTGATAGTAGGGGGAGTTATATTTGATGGTATTTCCTGAGGGGAAGTTAAGGAGTAGAGAGGGATAAAGTAAAAAGCTGAATTTGTTGGCCAGTAGGTTTACTATATCTTATGGCTCAGTACAGGTTGCAGTATTAACAATGAGCTCTGCACACAATTGTGTATGGACGTAGCTAAAGAATGCCTTGAGGATGTCCTTGGCCTGGGAGGCCAAATTTACCACATATTTGGCTTTCATGGACTTTATTTGTCCTCTGAGTTGTTCATTTAGTTTGATGGAAGCGCTTTTATCCTGCTGGATGTTCCTCCTCCTAATTTTGCCATGATTTTCTTCCTTTTTATACAGCCTATTGATGATATGATTCTACCAGGGTGGCTTGTTTTTTTGAGTTAGTTCTGTACTTCTTTCTGGTGGATACAGCTGCCTCTTTGCATCTATTAACATGCTTGTATAAGGTTTCTGTGAACAGTTCTTCATAGATAGCAGTGTTCCTAGGGTTTATGGGGGTTTGAAATTTTGCCAGGTTATCACTTCATAGTGAACTGAATATTCCAGGTATAGCTGCTGTTCCAGGTTATATTTTTAATTCAACGAAGACCATTTTGTGGTCTGACCTCACCAGAGAAGACATTACACTAGAGCATGTGTAGTAATCCCCCTTATTAGTGAGGACCAGATCCGGGATGGTTGCACCTCTGGTCAGTTTACTGTTAATCATCAATCCAAGAATCTCTGTGCTTGCACATTTAGTGTTGTACAGGATTTCCAGTTAATAGTGGGGTAATTAAGAGCAACCATGAATATAGTATTGGGGTGGATGCAGAGTGTTTCCAATACACTTAAATATATGTTATGGGTTTCCTAAGTCATAGAGATAGCTTACAAGGAAGTGGTATGCATTTTGCCTATGGTGATTTGAATGTGGAGAACCTCAGGCACATTGTACTTTTTGACCAGCCTTGAGGTAAATTTTTTATGTAAATTGAAATTCCTCCACCTTTAGTCCCTGTCTGTGTACTAACTGGTCTAAATGTGTTGACAGTATTATAACCTTGCACTTCTGGTGTTCTCTCCACTGCTTTAAACCATGTCTCAGTGACTGCACAGATGTCAGCAGCCATTTTAATTACTTCAAAAAAACATATAATACAGTACTTTAAAATTTTTTGGTATTCTCATTTGTGTACAACCAAAATGTAAGCAGACCCAACATTCACTGCATTAGACCATTGGATAAAATTTCCCTTGTCAAAATTATTACTTCTTTGCATGTGACACATAAATGTTGTTTTTTACTCTACTAAGTTACTCTGTAAACTTCAGAATAGTACAAGTAAGACCTTTTCAGACCCCCTTCCCTATTATAGATGTTTCCTGAGTGTCCACTGCTCTCACACTAAATGACATAAGAGGCCACATCTGGCATAAATCTTCAAAGAAATATTAATGTGTTCCTCAAAATATTACATCTCAGTCCCACTTTCAGAGTTGGTACATAGCCCTAACCCCTAAAATCTGTAATATCTATATCTATATCGACTATTTATCTATCTAGATAGATAGATATGTAGATAGAGAGATAGACAGATAGATAGATAGATAGATAGATAGATAGATAGATAGATAGATAGATAGATAGATAGATAGATAGATAGAGAGAAAGATATAGACAGCAATCTGGCCTTTGACTAAGATGTAGCTAAGCTGTAGCTATGATAACAAGAAAATCATTCTGTGTCACCCAACTTATAGATAATGGCATAGGTCCATAGGTGTGTACAAGGCTAATAACCACAAGGCTCTTTTTAAGCGTAGACATGCATTCCAAATCTCAGATAAGGTCTTGTACTCTTGATAAGTGCATGCAGAGGCTCACAAGATGAAACACTTACAAACTGCTAGTGTCCATAGAGACATAGGTGCCAAACCAGGGATGAATTTCCTGTTCCACATCCAACCATCCAAGTTACACTTGAATTGAGTTAGGGAGGAACCCTGTTTCACATGGATAGATAGCTTGTTCCAGAGAAGGAGTAGTCTCTGGAAAACATACCCTGTCTCTCCAGCAGGTCCTATTTATATAATAGACAGGGTATAAGCTTTTAGAATGGTTAATTGTGATGCTGTTTGTTTTGTGGATATGAAGAAGGTCCATCATGGTGGGGTCTGCCAGTGCCTTGTATGCCAGGCATAGATCTCCACTCAACAGCCTGTACAAGACAGAAAGCAGAGATATGGCTTTGAGGCGGTCTGCATAGGACATGTTACCTACATACTGTATTCTTTTAGTGAAGAACCTCTGTGTACATTCCAATTGTTGGATTTACCTGGCTAGGTGCATACCAAAGTGGGGGTATTGTACTCGACAGATCTGATGAATGCTGAATGCAGTAGAACAATGACCTCTTTGGACCTAGATGACATACCTTTGTTTATATGTTGCTCAACACAGCATGATTTCCTCAGTACTGTAGACACACAAAGGTCAAAGGCTAGATTACTGTCCATGTGTGCCCCAAAGTCCCTGACTACTGGGTCAACTCTTACTGGTATGTTATCAATATGATAGTTAGCAGGGGTGGACTTCCTTAAGGATACTATTATGCATTTCTTGGCATTTAGTTTTAATCCATGGATCTGACACCAGTTATTTGATTGTGTCAGTCCTTCCTGGAGAATACTTGTGTCAGTGTGGCATTGTATGACTGCTTCTAATTTACAATCATCTGCAAATGTAGTCATCCAGAGGCCATTGACATCAGTTTTGACCTCAGACAAGTAAATGCCAAAAAAGGACTATCCCAGGACCAATCCCTGAGGGACTCAGCTTCTGACTGAACTCTTTGTAGAGATGGACTCCCCAATTCTTACTTCATGGGTCCAGTCTGTGAGTCAACTATCCACTGGGCAAGATACGGGTTTATATTTAACCATTTGAGCTTGTCAGCAATGCTTGAGTGGAGTAATGTGTTAAATCAAGTATAGCAAACAGGACCAAAAACAAAAAAAGCAGAAACTGACCAACATACAGCCAAACTCATTACAGTTTAAAAGGATTGAGCACTTTTGTCTTAAATCATACAAGACTTCATCAGAGTGAATGTTATACAAGGGCATAGAACTAAATATAACAACCTGTAACCAATCAGATTTTGCAATTGTGTATAAATTAGATTATGTCATGCAACTAAATACGACAATTTTTTTTAAAAACATAGTACTAAACTGTAGAATAATTCAAAGAAATCCACACGACCACCAAGGCAGATATGGTACAAATCCAAAAGGTTTAATGAACGGTTAGCGCTTTCATACCCCTCAGAGCACTTCTTCAGACCATAAAACTAACATAAGACAATATCATTATATACTTATTTATTTATTTATTTATTTGCAGTTGGTTTACCAGGATTGTCCATTGGGCCAAGATGAACCCGTTTTCAATGGAGTCCTGGGGAGAAAAGCTCCAATAACAAGGTTAATAGGTTATACATTAGATTACAAAAATTTACAAATGATGTAGCTTAGAGTATGAAATTGCAAGTAGTATAGGACCAGAAACAAGGTTAACATAGGTTTTAGGTTAGATTACAATATTTACAAGTGATACAGCTTAGAGCATAAGGTTACAAGTAGTACAGACTGGTGATGAATGTTACAGAAGATACATACTAGAAAAGAAAACATTTTAATATACATACTGAGAAGCCATTAACTCTTAAGAAGCTTGAGTATATGCCACATATTACATTTTTGTAAATGGTTTAGTTAGTACAAGCAGAGAATGTATGAGGTAGGAAAGGAAGTTTAGGTTTAGTTAGTACAAGCAGAGAATGTATGAGGTAGGAAAGGAAGTTATGAGAAGGAGGGGAAAAAGTAATTTCCAGTGTATATTATGATGGATGAGAGCAGGAGCATTCCCAATGGGATAGTAGATATGACGGATGGGTGCAGGAGCATTCTCACTGGGATAGCAGATATGACGGATGGGTGCAGGAGCATTCCCACTGGGAAAGTAGATATGATGGATGGGTGCAGGAGCATTCCCACTGGGATAGTAGATATGATGGATGGGTGCAGGAGCATTCCCACTGGGATAGTAGATATGATGGATGGGTGCAGGAGCATTTCCACTGGGATAGTAGATGAGAGTGAAGAGATTTTTTGAATATAAAGTGGTTGAAAGTGGTACAAATTGATGGTGGTAGAGAGATCCAGAGACATGCTAGACCATAGGATAGGAGTTTTTCCCTGAGGGACGAGTTGGTTTGTGCAATTCTATTAGGTTTTGGTTGTTAGATCTTAATACTCTGTTGGGTAGGTGCATTTTAAATCTTATCTCAATGCTAAAAACACCTTTCACAAAATGCTTTCAATTAAATTCACTTAAACAGTCTCCACCCCTTCAAAAAAGATTTTAAAGGGACTGAGCAATTAATCCCAGGATGTGCATCACTATGCAACCGTATAATCCAAGTTGTTTCTTTTCATATATAACTGTAAGTAGTGAAACGTTGGGAGAAAGCTATTCCACTCATACATCTGTAAATCTTTTTCTATTTTTTCATCAACTACAACAGTACTATATTCTTGGTTGTCAAAAAGCAACAACAGTAGTATATTGCAGAGTAATCTTACTGTGGTTGGTTATACTTTTTGACACAGTAATGGAATTATCACATGTATGTATGTCTTTGGAGAATTCTAGAAAAAAGAATCCTTAAAATTAAACTATTAATCCTAAATAAGTATTAGAATATAATCTGTGTAGAAGTAAATACAAAGGATTACCTTTCTTGTCATTTGACTACTGCTCTTGTAACAAATGTGCTCAATAAGTTGTGAAGATAAACAATAGTAAACAGCAGCACTTTCATGGCCAATGAACTATGTGCAAAGTGAACACTGAATATTAATTTCCATAACTGCTTTTAAAATGACTTGAAATATGGGGGAAATTCATAAAGGTTACCACAAGGTATAACCTTTTTGAATTCAATGAAAGCCCTAAGTTGTTGCTGCACAGTGCTCTAGCACAAAGACATGTAGCACTGTGCAGGGCTGGCTGAGTCCCCATACTGTAAGCTAATGAGGCAGTCCAGGGGAGAGGCATATGTTAATTAGCCATGTGCTCTATCTCCTAATGACCACCTCCAGGAAGATATCTATGTGCCTAGCAATTCATAAAATTGCTCAGATATGTAGATCAGCATGGCAGCTGCTATCAGGTTTCAGTTTTGGCTGTGCTCATCCAGTGTTGTAGAGGTAAGTGTGGGCAGTTTAATAGGAAGGTGGGGTTGGGAGGTATTTGCATGAGTGTTATGTGAGGGGGCGTGTGAATGTGTACTTGCCTGGGAGGTAACAGTGTGGGAGTTAATGGGGGGGGGTCAGAGTGTGTGTGTCTGTATGTATGTGAGGGATTTGGATGGCTGTCATATATCCAAACATCCCTAGATTAATGAGGAGAGTCAGCAACATTGTGGGGGTGCACTAGTCACTATGGATCACTCAACAATGGGGATGAGAGGAACACCAGCCACCAAGGATGACAGGAAAATACCTGTCCTGTAGTACAGGGATCAGGGGTGGGGAAAGACAAAACTCCAGGGATAGAACTCTCATGCCCTAACAGAACTTAATCTAGTAGAGGGATTGGGGTGAGGTATAATAGACACCAGGCACACTACTATCATGCTCTAATAGCACTTAAACCAGTACCAGGATCAGAGTGTGGGGGGACACTAGACACCAGGGGATACTATAATGTCATGTGCTCTAACAGCACTTTAAATAGGGATCAGGGTGGGGGATCCAGGAGACATTAGGGATTACTGTAAAGTCATGTTCCATAATGACACCTAAACCAGTACAGGGACTGGGTGGTGAAGGGAACCAATAGGCAGTAGGGATATGATGTGGGACTATAACCTTCCATGATGGCCTAGAGACAAAAAATTAGACAGTGAAATATTCAGTCAATGCTAGGACAGACAAGGGGACTGTAATGTGTGTGTTTGTGTGTGCGCACATACGTGTGTGTGTGTGTGTGTGTGTGTGTGTGTGTGTGTGTGTGTGTGTGTGTGTGTGTGTGTTTAATTATATACTGCTGTGTGTAAAAGATTGACTAAGGAGGTAGGGATGCGGGTACTTAAATGATGTAGCTGCCATAGATACCTACCATGGGAAATGCTGCTATGCACATTGTGGAAGATACTGTGATGTACAGACATGCATATTAGCCTCTATTAATGTATTTCCTCATTGCTGCCAATTTGTCTCTGAATTACAAAATATTGCAGTGTCCATGGGACCGTTTGGTTACAGGCCATACGACTTGAGCAAGGACTGTTAATGGATGGATTAATTTATAAAATTACATAGTGATACATTTTGTGCATCTGGTCCATGCAAATTGAAACTGAAGCATTTGTATCCCTTTGTAAAGTTGTGTCTCCCTATGAGAGTAGACAGTTTAGTAGAGGCCTGGAAAATCCATTAGTTGATTCAGAAGAAAATAATGATTATTTGCATGAAAGAGGAGTTTATTAAAGTGAGCACTAACAGTACATTGCTTTTACTGTGTCCACCAACACATCTTAACATAGAGCAATTTCTGTTATGAAAATGGCAGGATGCACATAAACAAAAAGGAGACTGAGAAAAGCACTGTTTGAACATGTGAGCTAATAAATAAATCATTATTGTTATTATTTTTATTTTTGGTAGAAATTAATGAAAATTATATTTTATTGGTGTGTCTTACTGCACCAAAGGTGATGTGAGATAACTTTAATTATTTAAAGGAAACATAATAAAATATATTTGTAAAAAAATATAGCATCAATAAAGCCAGGGGTAATACCAGACTAAATGAAACAGTTAAAATTTAATGTTCTTTTTTCTAGCTAGAAAAATCTGTATTTTGTTGTCTTTCTGAAGATTTGATAACAAGGGATGTCTTTGAAGTGTATAGGATCCCCAAACCTGCTGTCTCCCTTGTTAATATAGCAAACAAAGATGAAATACAAGGAACTGTCTTACTGCTAGGATATAATTACTATAACGGCTAATGAATGGAATGGTGTGCATATTCTTGTTAAGACAACAGCATGATATCAGGATTCAAAGGGAGAAGATGTGGATATGTACTGAATGTGTATAATAGGTTTATGGTGATAAAAATAGATCATTCTGTGGATAGGTCTACCATTAGAATATGATTCAAATCAGTTGAAATATTTATTTATTTATTGGTATTTTTTTTACTGTGAAAGTCTTACTGGATGCAAGTGTCCATTTTCAGCAGAGGCCTGAGAGAAAAGCTCCACAGTATCATATTAAAGATAATGTAGTTTCGGTAAATGGATATCATAATAGGCAGTATAATAAAATTTGAATTGATATTCAAAAATATTAAATTTACAAGCTTTTTATTGAGACTTTACAGATAGATGAGTGGTGTATAGAGGTATTCCAGGAGATAAGCATGTTTGAGCGTTAATAGAGATGCAGTGATAGAACAGTAATTTGGTTGTACTAATTAGAAGTAGGTATCATAGTTTAAGAAGTACAATAAAGTGAGGTATTAGAAAGGGATGAGCAGATTAAGTTTTTGTGCTTTAAAGGAAGGTATAAGAAAGGTGATGAAGGGTGATAGAGAGCTATGGCCCAAATGAGAAACAGGGACAAAGCCAGGAGGCAAGAAGGAAGTATTTTAGTAATGGTTTGAAAAGATGAAGATGTGTGATAGATCTGATTGATATAGGAATTTTATTCCAAGTTCTAGCTACACTACTGGAATTGCGACTGACCCTAGCAGTCCTTTGCAGATTGTAGATGGTAAGCAGTTGTTTATTATTTGACTGAAGGGAATAGTTTAGAAGATAGCATTGGTTTTGGGATCTCATTTCTGGGCAGGCAGATAGGGTATGGATGATTTTATGGTTTAAGGTGACCTGAGTATAACATAGGTTGTGAGGAAGTCCAAGCCAGTTAAGTGTTTTTAATGCTGAACAGAGGTGGGTCTGGTAAGATTTGTTGCTAGCGAATCTAGCAACTTTTCTATAATACTGTTCAAGTTTAGAGCTAAGTGAGGCTTGTAGGTTGGTCATGGAACAGGACCATTATAGGAGAGAGGGAAAGAGGTAAGTGGTAGCTAGAGTTATCTTGCCAGAGTTTGTAAGGACCAAATAAAAACCTTGTATAGACCAACAAAAGAGCAGGGGAGATGCTATTTTTAGTAAACTATTTAGAACAGAAAAAAGCCTTATGGCAGATTAAATTATGTGCAGATAAGTTACCCAGGCTTAGTGATACGGTAAACATCAAATGTTTTTTTTTTTGAAAAATAGAAGGGTTTACATTAATAAGTGTGTATTTTTGACTGATTTTATTTTTAAGAAATAACCATAAAGTCCAAAAACTGCTGCAAAAACATGTTAATGCCCCTCTTCAACAAAGAGTCCAATAAAATCAATAAAAGTATATATTGAGAGTAAGGCAAAGGTGATTTCTAGTACATCCAAACAACGACAAATCCACTTGTATAAAACATCACATTTTTATTAGGAGAACAGATAAGCGCTTTCGCTACATGAGCTTCATCAGATCTATAACTAAAACAACAGAAACCAAAATATAAAAGCAGCATTAGTTAATTAATCAGCCTATCATATAAAGAGTTTAATCAGCCCTTAAAGCAATATTGTCACAAAAATAAAAACATGTTCCCATATAAATAAATATATATATAAACATGAAGCTGCATAAATATATGTGTAAAAAGATCTACATAAGAACATGCATAAACACTAAAATCATACATTCACATAATAAAAACTAATGTTTCTATTCACTTTATATTCCTACGCTGCTTCAATTTGGGTTTTATTGAGGTGTGTTCATTGAGGCCTGATCCATGGTCAACTCTTAATAAAACTATCCATTCACATTCCCTACTCTCAGGTAATTTAGAACAGGAATATAAAGTGAATAGAAACATTAGTTTTTATTATGTGAATGTATGATTTTAGTGTGTATGCATGTTCTTATGTAGATCTTTTTACACATATATTTATGCAGCTTCATATTAATACATATATTTATTTATATGGGAACATGTTTTTATTTTTGTGACAATATTGCTTTAAGGGATGATTAAACTCTTTATATGATAGGCTGATTAATTAACTAATGCTGCTTTTATATTTTGGTTTCTGTTGTTTTAGTTATAGATCTGATGAAGCTCATGTAGCGAAAGCGCTTATCTGTTCTCCTAATAAAATTTGATGTTTTATACAAGTGGATTTGTCACTGTTTGGATGTACTAGGAATCACCTTTGCCTTACTCTCAATATATACTTTTATTGATTTTATTTTTGTTTTGATTAATGTTGTTATTAATTAAAGCCTTTTAGCTTTATTAGTTATGCAATTACCAGGGCATTGTTTGATTGGATATGTGAGTGTGTAAATATGATGTGTGTTTTTTAAGCTATTCATTCTGAAGAAGCCTTTTGGCGAAAGTAGTCAATAAACAGTTTGGTATGCTAATTTCTCAGCTTCTCCACTGTTTTGTTGGTTTATATGAGGTTTTTATTTGGTAGTTTTTATTATGCCTCGTTTTTTGTGGTGTTTTTACTAGTTTAGAGTTTGTAAGGAATTTCTTTACTCTGCATAGGGTGGTAGGTTTTCTTGATGCTGTTGTGGCTGTGTAAATCAAATTTAAGATTGTCCTTGATTGTCATGCTAAGTACTTTTTTATGGTAGGTAACTTCAATCATGGTTTTATTTAAGGAAGTAATGTTAAAGTTGTTTTTTTTCATAGACATTGGATTTTGGAAAAAAAGGAGAAGTAATTTTTCGGCTGGAGCTCCTTCTGTGTGAAGTCTGCATGTCCTCCCCATGGTTGAGTGATGTTTAAAGACATGTAGGTAGGTGCATGTGTGGATGGGTGTTCCTTCTTTGAAGGCTAGACATCGGGCTGGCAACTCAGCACCATAAAATCCATTGCCAATCATTAGTGGACCGGAGTTCCACTGTGGCGACCCCTAACCGGGAAAAGCCGAAAGACTTTTTTTAATTTAGTTTTTTTGGGGAGTTAGTAGCAGGTAATTATCCTTTAACCAACTTTCAACAGAGCTAAAGGCTTTCTGAGTAATTATCTGAAGATATAGTAGGTTGTCTGAAATGCATATTAGGGTAGAATCATCAGCATATTGTATGAGGGAAGCTTGCTAAGAGGATTTATGTGAATTATTAATGATTATATTAAAGAGTAGAGGGCCAATAATGGAGCCCTGTAGCACACCAGTATTGACAGGAAGGAAGGAAGAAAAAGTTGAGGGCCATTTAATAGACTGATAGCTATCAGTTAATTAATTGTTAAACCATAGTAGTGAGTGTTGTGCTAGCCTGAGGAAAGACAGTTGGTGGAGGAGTTCTTGGTGAGAGACTAGGTCATAAGCTTTAGACAGATCAAGGAATACAGAGGAAACACATTTGTATTTGTCTCTGGCTTTGTTAATAGCATCTGTGAAAGTTAGTAAGGCCACAGTAGTGTTATGTGTGTGTCTAAAACCATGCTGGAGTGAGAAGCTTTTCCTGAAAATATGTTGAAGAAGTTGCTTGTGAATGCACTTTTTCAGGCTTTTTGACAAAGGGGATAATATGACCAAGTCTGAAACTGGTTATATCAGATGAAGGTTCTCTTTTATGAAGAAGAATGATGAAGAACTTTTTCCACATTGAAGAAACATATGATTCCTTGCTAAATCTGTAAATTAGAAGAGACACAAGATAGGTTATGGAACTGGCAGCCAGCTTGAGGTATTCTACTTGTAGATTATGTGCTGAAGGAAAGCAATGTTTCAGTTTAAGAAGTACAGATTTCATGTAGGAGGTTGGGATAGGTTTTAGGGTGAAGCAGTGGATGTTGGCTGTCTGATGGGAGGGCGTGTCAGGGTGTTGGGAGGAAAATCTTTAGTAGGGGCTTTGATGCTTCCTATAAAATGTGTGTCAAACTGAGCAGCTGTTTCAGAGGGAGTGTTACATGGGTAAGATTAAGGTTGTTGCAGGGTGATTATATTATTAATAGAAGACCAGAATTATTAAGGGTTGAAAGACTAATTTAGTAAGGGGTTACTGAAGTAGATTTTCTTGCCTGTGATAATCTGCCTTTTAGTACAGTTACATAGTTCTTTAAAGTTTAGCAAATTTTGGGGAGATCTATATTTTAACCATTCTTTCCAAGACCTATCTCTTTTATACATTAAGTGCCGTTTTTGAGTGGATAACCAAGGAGTATGGTTATTCTTTATTCTTTTTGTACTAGTTGGTGTCAGACTGTTTGTGCTTTTTCAGGAAAAGTAAGTTAAATTTATGTACAGCTTCGTCCAGTGGAATATTTTACTCAAAGGAGCTTAGAATTGTGTTAACTGTATCAGTGTTAAAATTAGTGAGGTTACAGGAAGTTCAAAGTAAACGTTGTTTGACATGATGGGTACCGAGTCTGTTTCCATATGCCAGGAGGTGATCACTGAAGGAATCAGAGAAGGTGCCACTGGAGGCATACTTAGTGGAATCTGACACCAGCATCCAGTTGAGAACTGACTCACCGTTTTTTTTTTTTTGATAGTTATAATATGTGCGGGAAGAAATGTGTTGAGTCAATCAAAATAGGTTTAGGTTAGCTGATTGATATTTTGAGTAGATTATCAGCCAATCAAAATTAACATCACCTAGTTGTTGTTGTTTGTCTTTCGGCTTTTCCTGGTTAGGGGTCGCCACAGCGGAACTCTGGTCTGCTAATGTTTGGCAGTAGATATTCATGAATGCCGAGGTGCCAGCTCGAAGTCCAACTTTCAATAAAGGCACGCCCATTTAAGCATGTCTTTCGAATATCCACCCAACCGTGAGGAGGACATGCAGACTCCACACAGAAGGCACTCCCCGCACTCTAGCCGAGAACTGAATGGGAGAACCTCTTGGTGTGAGACAACAATGCTATTGCTGCACCACCACAGATGTAAAATTAACATCACCTAGTATTATCTTTTAATTAGAAATTGTATGTGAGATCCAGTTTAGGATGTTTTTAGGGTTATAGTGTTATTACTGGGAGGAATATAGAGTACTTTATAATACAAAGTTGCTTATGTTTATTTAGTTTAAGATGGGAGATGAGGAGTTCAGCATTCTGAAATATGGGAATAGGTTTATTGTAAGTTAGAATTTCAAGATAATCAGGGTATAGTAATGCTACTCAACCACCTTTTTTTAGTTCTGTCAGCCCTGATAATATTATAACCAGGGTGTGATATTTCAGAGTCAGATATATGGGGTTTTAGCCATGTAACAATTATGGCAAGAATACCTGGTGCATTGTGGGAGATCCAAGTGTGAAGTTCTAAAATTTTATTATAGATTGTAAAAGTATTTAAGGAAACAAATTTAAACTGTTTGGGTGAGTTTGAGATAGGTGGGTTGGGTTTTGATAGTTTTGGTGATGGTAGTGTGGTTTCTGCTTTGGAATGAGATGGGTGGGCTGAATAGGAGAGAGGGTTGGCTTGGGGATGAGTTTTGGAGGCTACTGGGGAGTCAGGATGGGAGGAGGGGCCAGGGTTGGGATTAATATCCCCACAGAGTGGTGAGAGAGAGAGAAAAATTGATACATTGGGTAAGCTTGTTTTTGGTTTAACTTTAGCAGTTAGTTTTATTTTGGTGTAGTGGTGTAAAGGTTTAGTAATTTGAATTTGAAGTAAAGAGCTGATGAGTCTTTGTCTATACTAGAAGTGATCAGTGGCAAAATGGGGTGATTGGAATGGTTAGAGATGGAACACATAGTGGGAGAAATGTGTACAAGATTGAGTGATATATGGTAATGTCTAAGGTGATAAAACAGAAATAGTAAGGGCACAGTTATATTTAAGAGAAGCAAGTTACATAGCTTTGCAGAGAGAGAGAGAGAGGGATGTCAGAAAAATAGGAGCTAGAACAATGAAGTATGAATATAGGAGGGCTAGAAGTAAATAGCTGAGTAAGGTGGATGGTGTAAGTTGTCACCACCATGGTTAAGTAGTAAATATTAGAGAGTAGAGAAAACTGAAGTGCTTAAATGCAGACTGATGGTTTAAGAATTATGTGTGTGTGTGTGTGTGTGTGTGTGTGTGTGTGTGTGTGTGTGTGTGTGTGTGTGTGTGTGTGTGTGTGTGTGTGTTCTTGTCCAGGGTATGTCTATTTTTATGTGTATGCCTTTAGCATGTTTGGAAAATAGTTGGAATTGTGGGTGATTAACAGGCCCTATAAATGTAATGCCATCAGGTGTGGCTGGAGAACTGGTTGTGGGAAGGGAGTGCCTTTTGTTCTATGTGGCAAACTTTTTCTCCTTTCAGTCAAAACGTGAATATAACATACATTCATTGTTACTGAAAAGAGTACTCCTTTCACATGTAATTATTCAGATTATTCTTGGAAAACTGACATATACTCTGGTAAATTCTCCTGATTTAACTCATGTAATATTAGGGAAAGCCTTTTCCCATTTTGAAGCACTATGGAAAATGTGGGAGGTGGGACAATCTATTGACATAGAGTGGCAAGCTGATAGAACCATTCAGTACAAGAATGGGAAGAATAATTCAATGACAATCACACAGCAATTAAGAATTAAAACCAGGAGAAAATCAAAAGGGAGTCAGCATAAAAAGTACAAAAAGGGACAGAATTTGGTTGTGGTTAGTTAGGGAAAAGCATTGCGCTGGTTATGAGAAATAGGCCTCAATAATAGCATAACTGAAAACCAAAACTGAAAGGGGTGTCAGTATAAGAACTGAAGATGAACTAATATGTAATTCTGATGTAAAAGTTAGGTAAAGATAAGAAGTATAGATAGAAATAGGGACTATTAGCACAGAAACAGAGGAGATAAAAATAGACAAAGAAAGGTACTCAAGTAAAAACCCTTAGCATAAAGTGAGTGCAGAAGGTAAGATAAGCAGAAGAATGCAGAGTGTTAAGCCTATATATTCTGGATTAAGCAGAAAAATGCAAGTAAACTTGACACTCTGCAACAGGTGCCCATAAACCAAGAAAGATGTAAAGCAGGAGAATATGTTCTGGGTTACCATTCATAGAAGTAGGTAAAGTAGGGAAGGAAGACAGAACAGTCAAGAGCTCTGTGCTTACAGCCAAGAAAGTAAAATACATTTTTGTTTAGACCCACCCTTTTGCAAGGGAAGACACAGACAAATATGCAGTGCCAGGGGTTTTAGGGGAAGAATTTATACATTCCAGTTCAAGGTAAGACACTGAACTGGTGGACTTACAAATAAGCAGGATAAACTTTAAAAAGGCACAATGGAAAGACAATACTTTAAATAGGGTAAAAGATGATATAAGTAAGACTGTAGAATATGATATTGAACAAAAATGTTCCTAGAACTTAATGTATTTCAAGGTACAGTATAACAGCTTTTTAGTAAGTAAAGAAATGGAAGAAATTCTGCATCAGCTACCAGTGCAAAAACATATAGGCGCTAGTAATAATACTACTCCCCTAGCCATATGTTAGTAGGTTAACTGTGTGTAGGGGGGTTAAGACAAGAGTATTAGCCAGACTGTTGTGGGGGGGGGGTTAAGACAAGAGTATTAGCCAGATTTTACTTGCCGAACATAGTGCAAAAAATATAGACTTTATGTGCTTCTTGCCCAGGATGCAAAATATCAACTTCCCATTCCAGCTATAAAAGTCCCTTGATCATAAAAGTACCATTTGAATGTACTGCTGTGGGCATTATAAGGCCATTAGTAAAATCCAGCAGTGGATATCATTGCATAATACTTATAATGTACTATGCTGCCAACTTTCCAGAAGCAGTTTCACTGTGCAAAACTAATGCTAAGACTATTGTCATTAAAGTGGTACTGTTATTCTTTAGAGTGAGTATCAATAAGGACACATCTGTTAACCGCTGAACTTGCTTTATATCATGGGCACTGTGTTAGTTATGTCAGTGCTTTAAAGTTAAATATTCAAAGACCAAAATCAACCATTTGCAGACTGATGGATTAGCAGAAAGTCCATGAGAACCAAAGTGTTTGATGCAGGTTGGAAAATGGGAACCAGTTGTTACCCTATTTACTGTTCATAGGCAGAGAGATGCCACACGCTTCTTCTAGGTTTTCCTCATTTGAACTTGTATAGCAAGTCAAACAGATCTATTCGAAACACTGAAGAAACTTGGGCAGTGGAAAAGACACCATCCAAGTGTGATAGAACACTATATTAGTTTACATAGCAGATTAAAGCTAGTAATGCCTGTAGTAACACAGCACAAACAGAGAGCCCTGGAAATCCAAATTTATAATAAGAATGCTCAGGTTAGAGAATTTATACTAGGAGACTGAGTATAAGTATCAATGCTATCTCTGGAAAACAAATTTCTTGCCAATGACCGAGGCCATTTGAGGTGATGGAAATAATAAGTGCAGTAAACTATAAGGCTGGCTGGCCAGGAGTGAGATAGGTAGAGCAGGTTTGCCACATTAATGGAGTGAAGCAATGGAAGTCAACAAAGCATTCTGCAGAGAATTTATGAGCTAAAGTTTAGACTGAAAGAGCAGGAAGTCTCTGCCTGAAGTACAGCTAGAGAACTGTCCATTAAAAGTACAAAAACAGGAAGCCAGTATATTCTTATTAAGAAATTAAGGGGTGTTTCCTGATCGCTTAGGGAAATCAAACACAGATGACCTGTAATTAAAGCTAGACTGACATCTGACAGGATATTAGAGTCACAAAAATGGTTGGTAAGAAAAGCTAAAACATTCATAAATTAAACATGAGTAAATAATAACAGGATGACTGAATGACTGAGGTAGCCCGGTAGAATTAGTCCCCAAACCTGATGGAGGTGTCAAATTCTGTAGGAAGTTTAGGAAACTAAACAGCATTTCAAAGTTTGATAGTTTTCAGTTGCCCAAAACTGTTGAGTTGATAGGTTGATAGGTTCTAGGCAATACCAGACCCCTGGCAGCATCAGGTCTTTGAAAGAGATATTTGCAGATACCACTAATCTCCTATAGCAAATAAAACATTTTTCTAACCCATAATGGCATTTTCCAGTATGCTGTAATGCTATTTGGCTTACATGCAACCTGAACTACCTTTTATTGGCTGAGGGATAAAATTCCAAAGCCTTACTCTCACTATGTAGTGGTGTAATGGGATGACATGGTCATTCACTCAGAGGCAAGAGAAGTCCAATTGCCAAAAGGGCAGGTTATGTTAGAATTCATGTCCGGTAAGCTTGTCAGTAAATTCTTAGAAAAGTAAGCTAAGTATTGTGGAAACCAAGTACTTATCTCATTACATCCGAGTGTGCCTCCAGGTGTTTCTGCAGTTAACTCCTACTGATGCCTCTAGACATCAAATATTACTTGTTCATATTTGCATTAATAATTCCAGAACCATGCTACGTACAAAAATATTTTAACTTAAAGCTTACAGAATGGCAAATACAATTGCATTGATGTTTGACCTCTGTCTAATGCAGGTAAGTAGATATTAATTGTTGCTCATATAATATTTATTAATAGCTATAAATTTCATGTTTTTTTAAATATCTCAGCAGCAAAGTAACAAAGACAAAACTGCTTAGCCTCATATGAAAGCTCTCATCCAGATGAAAACAAAAATGCTGCTGAAAGTATGTGTTACTTGAATAGTTGTCGCAATGCCAACATATTCTAAGTTGTTTACAAACTACTATAAACTGAATAGTTATTGCATTTACTGAGACTTATAAAATCCAGTTTAAGACCTAGAATCTAAAGAATACTGCCACTATAAAATAGTTTGTGCTAAAGAGTTTTCCATTTACATGACTTTAGTAGCCCCTAGGGCTCCAGAGATATTTGTTTGAAATCTGAGGACACAATTTGAGTCTGTCAAAAAGCTTAGGCTCCACCCTTTGAAAGTTACAGGGCAAACAACCAAAGATCCATTGGCATTGGAGGGAATGAGTTAAAGGAATAAGTTTGTTAAGACCACAACTAGACAAGACAGAGAGCATAAAAATCAGAACTGTTCTGATGAAGTCCCTTCAGCAGGGAAGAAAGCGCTCAACCGGTGTGTGGTACAATAAAGCTTTTTGGATTTTATCAGTTGCTGTAAAGGTTTTTTTCAGTGGTTCCAGTTTGTGGTTTGGAGTTGGAGGTATTACTGCATACAACATGCTTTTTCTTGGGGGGGGACTTACATGCTTATAGTACACCTACATCTAATTTTGACCTCCCTATGTCTTCTCTGTCCCATCTGACATCACTCAGTAAGGTCTGACCTACTTGAATGGCTAATAATGCTGCATTGTAGCAGCATACACCTCCAGAGCCAAGAGAGCTGGATCATGGACAAAAAGGTCCTTACACAAGGTAATGAATTGCGGACCTGCCAGCCATACCAAAATCTCAATAGCTGTCTGCCTCTCCCAAATTATCATAAACATTGTTTAAACCTGTCAGTGTACATAATATTTTCTTCTTTACTTTTGCAATTATAACAGATACTTGAATTTCATTTAAAACTTGTATTTCAAAATTTACAGAAAAAAACATGGACAGCTATTTTCTAAACAAAACAATACACTTACATTGAAAACAGGCTTAGCATGAGAAACAGTAAATTTCTTTTTCCCTTAAACTCACATTTAGTGACAATGTACCTGGCAACCCATTTAAGAGCAAGAGACGTATTAGGATTCATCTTCTAATAGAATATATTGAAGTACTAATTAGCATCTATCTGAAGGGTGGAGGAATTTAAGACACAAATGTGTAATATTTACTAATACACCTGGTCAGCTGATGTGACACAAGTGTCCCTTTTCAGTAGTGGCTCAGGAGTACTGTCTTGTGAAGTCAAATTGGTGTAATCTAACAGAGTATAATCTTATTTTGTACAATATTCACTGATGATAAAACAGCATCCAGTACAATAAGTATCAGCTGTGAAAATTTCTGCAATAAATATCGTGTTTCCATAGACAAGTGTCAACAGAATCCTGTGCAATAAGAAGCAGCTGTGGAATTCTGTGCAGTAAATACTGTGTCTCTTTAGCTTAGTAAATTGTTGATATGTAAACCAGTAAACATTATGTAGTAGGAATGTCTAAATCTAGTACTGTGAATTCTTGTATATGTTAAATGTTTGCACATAGAGACTGGAGTGACATAATTTCGTTCAGTTGCACTTATTGTGTAGTCTGATCAAAGTTTATTTTGACTTTGACGCTGAAGTAACTTTGCAGAGTCACATTGAAGACAAAGGAAGGCTAAGGGAGTGTGTGTGTGTGTGTGTGTGTGTGTGTGTGTGTGTGTGTGTGTGTGTGTGTGTGTGTGTGTGTGTGTGTGTGTGCCTATGAGTGTGCACATGTGTGTGTGTGTGTTGTTGTTGTGCCTTTCGGCTTTTCCCGGTTAGGGGCCACCACAGCAGAACTCCAGTCCACTAATGATTGGCAGTAGATTTTTACGTACCGAGTTGCTGGCTCTGACGCACAACCTTCAATGAAGGTACGCCCATTCATGCATGTCTCCATACACAAGACGCTCTAGCTGAGAATTGAACAGGACAACATCTTACTGTGAGGCGACAATGCTACCGCAGCACCACTACCGCAGTATAATGTATATTATATATAGCATGACTGAAAAAGGTCTAAGTTAGAGTAGTTTAATTTCCTCATTTAAAAGAAAATAAGTTTAAGTAAGGCATACACTGGTTGTTTCTGTGACCAACCAGTGAGTATCAGGTTTTAACTGCCTGTGAAGTGGAAGTACTCATGGACACTTGACTAAAGGTGGGTTAAAACATGAGCTGTAACAACTGCAGGAATGGCTCATTGCACCACCATACTGTGCCTGTAAGAGGTGTACAGGTGTATGGCTCCCACTTCTGCACATCCTGAAAAACTGCCTTAAATGAATCTGAATTAGCAATAGCACTGAACTTAGAACCATCTCCACTATACTCCACTGGGCGGCACAGTGGTGCAGCGGTTAACGTTGTTGCCTCACAGCAAGAGGTTCTCCAGTTCGATTCTCGGCTGGGGTGCCTTCTGTGTGGAGTTTGCATGTTCTCCCTGTGTTCGCGTGGGTTTCCTCCGGGTACTCCGGTTTCCTCCCACATTCCAAAGACATGCATCTGGAGCATTTCTCCCTGGGCCTCTGCTGAAAACAGGCTCTGTGGAACCTAGTCAGACTTTCCCGGTCAACAAATGTTAAATAAATAAAATATAACAGTTAAATACAAATGCTGTTATTTCTTTTTCTTCTAGCCACCTCCTAGTTATAATGGACAGGATTCAGAGTCCTCATACACAGTGTAGAAAAGCAGTACCCTCTTCAATATACTAAAGAAAAACAAAACATGAGTAAGAAGTAACAGACCACCAGGGCAGCATCAGAGATAGATTGATGTGTACTTTGCACAGAATGTATGCCGATGAGTCTACAAGCATGAAGAGTATTGTTACTAGAGTTCTCAAACATCTGTACAGAGTACCACTCCTGTCTATCAATAGACCGAATGGCCATCACTTAGCACACGGAAAAGTGTAGCATGGTTGGCTGTCCTAAAAATCAACAACACAAAGGTAAATGTAAACCCAGAAAATGATAAGGTCTATCTAGGCACAAAAACACACAGAGCTGAAGAGGTATTGCTGAGACAGTGAACAGACATATCTATATGCAAAGAATTGTCCGTAGATGTAATGCAATATAAACAGACACCAAAGATATGCAAAATTGGTGCCATAACACACTACAATTACTTGATGGTGCATAGCAGGTCTGAAATTGCTTCTACAGCTAAAGTATTGACTATACCTCCCTAAGGGAAGACTAAGAAATATGCATCGCATAGCATAATGATTACTTTGGTGGCAGAGTAAATGTCAGTAATGAAATGTAAAGGGTACCCACTATGCGGGAATATGTAAACACCTGCATACAGCTTCATAGGGCTGCACACAATGGATCACAGACACAGTTGCAATGTATTGGTATGCAGCTTACTCCATAGGTTTGCAAACCACAGGACAGTAATACACACACCCAAACATATGTAATGCTGAATGGTATATAGCTATGTATCTGGCATGTATTTTTCTCATCTAGGTCAATATGCAGTTTTACTTCATAGTTCTTTATCTTTTTAATGTTTCATAAAGTACAACCCTTTTGTGTGTGTGTGTGTGTGTGTGTGTGTGTGTGTGTGTGTGTGTGTGTGTGTGTGTGTGTGTGTGTGTGTGTTTGCGTGCCCTGTATTAATTCAGAATCCCCAAAACTCTGACTCTTATGCATGAGGTACTGAGGTTTCCATATTGTGCACTTATGTCATCACTAATAAACCCTAAATGGCCCTATTACTGCAGCATATATACGTTGCCATTCTGTGTGCCTTACATCATGTGTTCATTTCCTAGGCTATGACTTCATCTGTTGCAGTTGTTAATGCATTGCAGAACTATACAGCATGCTGAGCACACACTATGCAGTGTACAGTTTTAGTGGCACACAGCTCATACAGTGTTGAGCATGCAGGTCTGTTTAAGTTTTACATGCCAGTACAGTGGCTGGCTTGACATTTGTTCTGTGTCTAACATACAGAGTGGAATATGCCTATAACCCCTGGAGTATTATTATTATTAGGTGCACTTGCCTTGGGGAAGAATTAATGACATCTCATTATGGTTACCTTTACAACTCAATAAGAAGATTTTTTTTCACATTTGATCTTGCTGCTTGTCAATCATAAGCACCCACCACAATTTGTCCATTCTTTCCCTCTTTCCAGACAAAGAGAGATGGCAATGAGCAGTCATTATACAAGCAGCCATCATGGGTGGCTTTTGAACTTTTTTGATTTTTGGTGCAATTTGAGATTGTTTCAGTTTTGTCCTTATGTCTTCATGCACACACTGTTGTACAAATAACAGAGCATGCAATGGGCTGTCCGCAAAGGATGTTCCTCTACTTCTGCAAGTTACACTGCCATTAAGCAGCCCCATTTACCAATGCCAAAGTACAGGAGTGGTTTTCCTGGTCTCCAGTAGGGAAATTGCACCTAGCCTGTGTACCCCAGACTTCACATAACCCTGTACACCCCACAGGAAAATAAGGAGAAAGTGATATTAAGCAGAAAGAGAATAAGTGAAAGCAGAACAGACTTCAAGAAATGAGTATAAGACAGTGACTTCTGAGCATTGGAAATACTCAAGCACGTCCATTTTTAGAGAGAAGAAGGAGACACAATATATTGTGGAATTAATTAATGAGACTAATATCAAATTGCAAGCACACATGCGAATGTGGAGAAAGCCCACTGTTTAGCTACTACCCGAATCGTAGAAGTGAAAATGCTAGTTTTCATTTGTGACGCAAATCCAAGACCTCTAATATATCATGTTGATGTCAATGTTGCTGGATCTACAAGAGCCTCTGGACTTAAGTTTTCCGTAAAGAGCTTTAGCCATTCAGCTAGAAACCACACACACACACACACACACACACACACACACACACACACACACATGCACACATATACACATACACACACATACACATATACACATGTGCCTGACATACCTTCTCTATCCATTGCACAGCCACCCATCATTAAGTTCCCCAACTTTCTTTATTTTGTAAAACTTACAAAAAGAGCTCTTTTCCTGCCAAAAAAATGTCCCTTCCAACCCTTCACCTTTCATATCTTATAGTTACCTTTGCATGAGACCCACTTCTTGTTTGTTTGTTTATTTATTTAGTTATGTATTTATTTATTCAGTTTGGTAACTAGGGTAGAGCAATGATCTAAATGATCCTATTTTAGTCTCAATCCAAAGAAATATAACTGACAGTAGATAAGCAAGTTAATAAGTATTATGAATGACACATGGAATTCTGTGTGAGGACAGCAATGGATCAGTTAATAATAGTAATAATAATAATAAGGTACACAATACACAGGACAATAGAGGGATGGTTAGAACAAGCGGGGAAGAAGAAGAAGAAGAAGAAAAAGAAGAAGAAGAGAGTTAAATAGTGAAGGAATGGAGCGCAAAGTGTAAAAGATAGCCAAAGTAAGGGCACACAGAAATTAACTATATACAACTTATACAGTGTGGATCAGATGTCATGTATTAGTGCAGGGAAACAATGTGAGGAAGACAAACATGCCTGAGTGGTGAAGGGCAGAGTAAGGGATTAGGTGATGTGTCCGGAGGGAAAACATTTGTAAATTTTTGGGAGGGGTTTAATAATGACTGTTTTCTTGATATTAGGCATGATGTTTTGAGTTATGTAGGGATTATGAATATGAAGAAGGGGTATGACTATCAATTCCTTACATAGGAATATGAACCATGCAAGAAGACTGTCAGAACCAGCAGGTGGGTCAATATTTAGTTCTTCAAGTAGTGGTACTATGTGTTTAGCTTTGATTGTTTTGAAATGGATAGTGGGTATATAGGGGAGAAGCAGAGAGGTATAGGTTAGAGGGAGAGTAGGGGTTATTAATCATGGGTGGGAAGGTTACTGAAGTGGAGGCTGAAAGCAGCTGCTGGGAGTTGAGATGAGGAGGAGTGGGTGTTAGCTGGATTACTAGGGCCTGTCAGCCGGTTGACTTCTGTCCAGAATTTTTAGGTAAGTTGAGAAGGGATGACTGATGCTTTTATATAATGTAACTTTTATATCTTCTGACTACCTGTTTAGCTAGATTTCTTAACTTATTATAGTGTTGCTTGGAGGTTGAGGATGGGTTGTTTTTTTCAAGTATGCTAAGCATTGTCCCTGAAACTAAGAAGCATTTGAGTTTGTATGCAAGCAGCAAGTTGTTTTTTGGGGATTTATAGATCCATGTGAGTTTAGGAAGAAATGAGTCCTGAAGGTTAGTGAGAATTTGTGTGAGACGAATGCTGCAGTGGTTAGGGTCAGTAACAGAGAGGGTAGGAGACCTGTCAAATAGCATAGAATTGCCATTACTTTGAGAATGTTGGATTGGGATTTGTTCAAGAATGATATGCAGAAGGGATGGATTTTGTTTATATGGTGAGAGATACTAAAGCTTATTGGACAATAACCTCATCAAAATAAAGCATTTTCAAAAAATTCATCTTAGTAAGGGACTTCAGCCTTCACCTTCTTGGCCCTAATCAAAACAATATTTTGGAAATTCTTAGTAACTTTAAAGTCACACAATTTTAGACATCTACTCTTAATTATTTTGGCTGTTGCTTCTATTCATGTTTTTGCTTGCTGTTCTTAAAATGGTCATCATCATCTGTAATAACTTGAAATTATATCAAAGTTTCTTCATTTCACCCCTCATGAAATGTATTTCTTTTCGTGCAGCTTTAAGTTGTACCATTGCATATACAAGACTGCTTTTAATAAACAATTATTCATTATTTTTCTGATGCCCCTTTTATCCTCTTTAGGGCCATAGTGAACTACAGACACAGCATTTAATTTTACTGCAGGTTAACACACACATGCACACACATGCATGCATGCATGCGCATGCACAAACACACACACACACACACACACACACACACACACACACACACACACACACACACACACGGGCACACATGCGCGCGCGCGCGCACACACACACGGGCACACACACGGGCACAAATGCACACACACATGTGCGCGCACACACATATGCATACACACACGTGCACACACACACACACACACACACACACACACACACACACACAAACACACACACACATTCACACACACACACACACACACACACACACACACACACACACACACACACACACACACACACACACACACACACACACACACACACACACACACACACACACACACACACACTCATGCTCACCCTTGCAAGCATGCACACACATATTCTTAGGATCTCCATTTCAATATGTTGGCATATTATTCTTGTTATGGAAGGATAAGTAGCTAGAGGTACAGTATCCACTGAGAATTAGAAAATCATTTAAAAGTGATGAGTAAATGGCAAGACAGCAGAGTATTTGATCTGGGAATTTATTGAAGCAAGCTCTTTGAAAGCCTATCCAGGTAGTGAGCTAATAACATTGAACATTGAACATGTTTTTAGATTTGGGCTGAACCAGAGGCTCTTGTGAAAACCCACTCAGACACAGAAGGATATGAAGACTCTAGACAGAAGATTTCCAAGACTGGAACCAAACCAGAGAAATGAGTGCAGTGAAGCAGTAATGTTAATTCCTGTACAATTATGCTGCTCATAAATGATATCTAAATAAGTGTGTGTGCGTGTGTGTGTGGTAATTTTGGAGCAGTTTATTTAACACATTTGACTGAAAGTATTAGGCCCTAAACTAGAATCCTGTGAAGCATAGTTTTCTGTAAACTCTTGCCTGAAACAATCACTTTCAGAGTAACACTGTTGCATATGTCTCTGTTGTCAGGCATTTCTGAAATTACTATGCTATTAAAACCTGACAGTTATGCCAAGTGGTTCATACGCTGGACCACTTCATTTTGACTGAACACCCCAACTCCCAGCTAAATATATCATTTCCAAGATCGCTGTGACTCAGAGCAAGTATATTATTATTATTATTATGCATTGGTACAATATCATACGAATTGTACTTAGTGTGTGGCCTCTTGTCATCTATTAGTAATGTGTTTGTCTGTCTGGGTTGTTTATCAGAATACACATAGAAATCTGACAGTGGAGGCATAGGTCTCAAACAGATTTTCTTAGTCCAGCATTGCACGACAGTTATTTCTGGTAAACTGGGATTTAGGCAACTGAGATTAAGTAAATGGTCATACTTGTCTATATAGCCAGTTTTATTACTCTTATGTTTCACATTTCTGAGAAAGTATGCTGCATTTATTAGGAGCTGTTCCATGTAGTTTCTTTCCACTTAACAATATGTTTTTGTTCCAACCTTTGATTTATAACACTGTGGAGTTATGTATTTACTTTAGATAAAGTATGAAATGACTTTGATTTTCCCAAACAGATCTATTCAGAAGTATAGCTGGATATTTGTTGAATTTCATATGGGAAAAAGCACACATTCTTAACAGAATAGAATAGGTTACAGCAGCTTTTTGATATGAGAATATAGATTATATCTCTGCATAATAGAAGGGGGGAATATTACGATCTTACATCTCATATCATTTGAAAATTTGTACTAATAAATGTTACAAAGAGTAAGTAAATAATGTTGAGACAGTCAAATAAGACAATCCTGTACAGCACAAATTTAAATGAGTATTCATGTTTTAAACCTCTTGATATATTAAACAACTATAGTCATGGAGGCCACCGATATTGGTGTATATGGATATGTGAAGGTGAAGGAGGAGATGTAGGAAGACATGTCAGATAATATGGTAATATTACACCCATTTTCATATGGCGTGGGGTAGGATGTTTTGAACATTTCATGAAATAATTTCTGCAGAAGGGTATTGTATACGCGAGGCTTGAAGTTATGTGATGGTCACAATAATGGTGAGACAAACACTTCACCTGCTGTAGCACTACCAATGTTCAGTGCTCTAATCACATGAGGATCTCTCTACGAATGGTCGAGTTCCTAAGGAGTACTTAAAGGCTTTATTATTTGACAGTGTATCACACTACTAAATTACAGTTGAATTTATATGTAGCCCAAAATGTGGTTACTTGCTAAATGCTGTCAGGATATACAGAATCGTGACACTCAGTTACTGACATGACCACTACTGAAGGAGGTCTGATTGCCTCATTAGGCATACATCATCACAGATTATGCAGTAACAGTAGAGGATTTTGACTTGAATGGTTACGTTTTTGCATAACACCAGTGGATGAGCACTGTCAGGACAAAATATTCTTACATAATGTCAGAACTTAGTGATTCATATGTTCATAGGTTCATAGGTTCATAGGTAAGTACTAGGCTATCTGCCCAAGGGCATCTATAAGCCTAGCCAGAATGTGCTGGCTTTCGCCGCCCCCTTAGATTAGTTCCCTGTGCCTCTGTCCAGCAGAGCCATTAGTTCTCTGTGCCTCTGTCCAGCAGAGCCACTGCAGTGATCCCCGGGGTAAATTTTCTATTTCCCATCCACTTGTCAAGGTTTCTCTTGAATAGTGTTAGTGAGGGGCTCTGCCTAATGTAGGTTCGAATCCTATTCCAAAGCATGGAGAGTCTCTGAGACAGGAATCTATCCCTCCAGCACATCCTATTTATCGTTGTGGTGAGGTTTAGATCCCTAGAGCGTGTGGCTCTTGGGGATTTTTTTTTTTTTTTTTTTTTTTTTTTAAGGTGGAGTATGTCCATCAATTCTGGGTTGAATATGGCCTTGTATGTCAGGCAGAGATCACCTCTGAGTAAGCAGTATGCAACTGAGTACAGCTGGAGTTTCTTCAGTCGGGCTGCATAGGTCATCTGTTTGAGGCCAGTAATCCTCTTTGTGAGGTACTTCTGTGGTCTTTCCAGCTGTTGCAGGTGTCTTGTAGGGTACATCCCAAATGGAGAGTTGTACTCTATGGTGGGTCTGATAAGTGATGAGTAGAGAGGCACAATAACCTTTATTGTTCTAGATGTGAATCCTTTTGTGATTAGGTGGGCCACATAGAAGGATTTTCTAACCACCTTGGCAATATGATTGTCAAAGGAGAGATTACTATCTACTCGGGTCCCCAGATCCCTTATTACATTTTCTGTATTTAGGGGACTACCACACATGTGGTAGTCCATGTGTACTTTGTTTTTCACAAAGGGGATGACTATGCGCATTTTGACATTTAGCTTGAGGCCATAATTTTGACACCAGATATCCGTCTCAGTGAGACCCTTCTGGAGGATGTCTGTATCAGCCGGAGAGTCAATTATGGCCCCCAGTTTGCAGTTGTCTGCGAACTTGGTCAGCCATAGTCCTCCTGTGCTTGCCTGTACCTCTGAGAAGTATATACCGAACAGGAGGGGTCCCAGGACTGAGGCCTGGGGGAAGCCACTTCTAACCGGTTTAGAGTCAGACCTAGAGCCTGCAACTCTCACCATGTGGGCTCTATCCATGAGCCAATTGGCAACCCATCTCATGATATAGAGGTTTATGTTCAGGCTGGTGAGCTTGTCTATTATACCAGAATTGGGAATGGTGTTGAAAGCCTTTGTGAGGTCTAGGTAGGCTGTGTGAGCCTCCTTTCCCTCATCTAAAGCCTTGGTAACTGTCTCAAAGAAGTCCACCATATTTAGGAGGCATGATCTGCCCTTAACAAAGCCAAACTGGGTAGGGTCCAATGTTTGGAGGTTTCCAATGTCTCTGTTAATGAGTTCCATGAAGATGCGCTCCATAGCCTTGCAGACCAGGCTAGTCAGGCTTATAGGGCGATAGTTCCTGGGGTCCGTTGTGGCTCCACCTTTGTGGAGCGGGATAACTGTTGCTGTGTGCCACTCTATGGGTACATAGCCAGTAGAGAGCCTGAGTTTGTACAGTGTGTTTAGGTGAGGGGTTAGTTCATTTTGGAGATTGTGCAAGACACAGCCTGGGACACCATCCAGTCCCATTGAAGCTGTGTTTTTTGGCTTTGGATAGGGCTGTTTTAACCTGTGTGTCAGTGATTGCTGGGGCTCTACATTCTACAGATATGGCTGTAAAAATGTGAAAGCAGCCACCACGAATATCAGCAAGGCATAGGTTACAGCAACTCCCAAGTAATGACCATTGGCAATCTTTCAAGAACAGCAACAACTTTTATTCAAATAACATGAAATGAGCGCTTTCGCATAGCCAAGCTATGCTTCTTCAGATATCAATTCAAAATGAAATCTGTAGTGCTTATATACAGCTTTTGGGCGGGCTCATTAGACATACAAATGCAATTAATCAATTATAAATTAGTAGTCATAGAGACAGAAAACAATCTAAACAGTTTAAAAAACAGTTTGAAAAGCAGTTTAAAATGCATTACTTAAAACTGTTCATATAAATCATGCACATAGCAATGTAATAATGAATCATAACCATCATTTAAATCAAACAACAAAATTTATCTAAAAACAGCTCCAAAGAATTCTACAACATCAGATATACATTTTAGTTCAATGTTATGCTAACCTTCATTTTCATCAAGCATATCAGCCATTGCAGTATTCAGCATAGTGACACTAAATAAAACAACTCACTACTCACTGACGTGAATATATCAAAAATAAACATAAGGAACGCTGAAAATCTACGGCCAAGCGTACAGCATAAAAATAGAGCTTATTTTGCCTCAGTAGAACATTTCTCGATCCAAAACCATGTGTATATTTACAAACCATTTCTACTTTGTGTATTGTACACATCCAAAAGCGTTCGTAGCTAACGGAGAATCACGTGCTTCTGAAGGATGACCTGAAGAAGACAAGGCTTCTTCTGGGTCCTAATGCCTAGAGTATACATAGCTTTACAAGCATTAAGCCGTGTTTATAACAACTACCGAAGTTACTTGAAACTTAATCATATCAGTGAAAGGGGCATTGGTTCAAATACCGTAACTAAATGCCTCCCTTCTATGAACATTTAAACTAAATACTTCGCTAATAAAATGAGAAAAATGAGGAAATACATACAGTATGTAAAAAATGTATACACAAACATAAAAGATGTGTGCAAACAAGCATGAGAGCCTGTATATATGGTGGATCCAAGCTCATCATATTAGCAGCTAAACTATAAGACCTCTCTGAATATCAAATAAAACAATAGCTTAAATAAATATAGAGGGTGACCTGTCTATGCTGATTAAAAGAGTATCAAGCCAACATAGGCTAGAAACCACCCTGCGATGTACCTACTAAGAGGCATTTAGACAATACATGAAACCTCATATCTTTATTCTGTTCTATGTTAGACATATAAAGAGGTATCATTAGGTATGGAAAATATGGATATTAAATCAAAAGTTACAGAAAAATGTTACCAGTGAAATAATTCCTCTATATTAGAGATAATGTTCATGCCATAAGGCTAGTATTAATGAACATAAGGTATATAATGGGTAAACCTCAAAAAAAGGAATATTAATGGAATAGAAGCACCCTCAGTCCATGGCTAAAAAATAGACAAAGTCATACAAGAATATAAATGTTAAAGCCACCGTGTTCAAACAGTATAGTGGTAAAAGAACCCTACATATATAGGAACGAAATAAAATATAGTAAACTTATGCAATCCTATCTACGATCAAGTAGTATAGGTTTTAAAGGTATGTAGCTATTCAGGCCCGGGGGAAGGTGTGCTGCTAACTTGAGTATCCAGTGTAACTCATGATTCATTATTACATTGCTATGTGCATGATTTATATGAACAGTTTTAAGTAATGCATTTTAAACTGCTTTTTAAACTGTTTTTTAAACTGTTTAGATTGTTTTCTGTCTCTATGACTACTAATTTATAATTGATTAATTGCATTTGTATGTCTAATGAGCCCGCCCAAAAGCTGTATATAAGCACTACAGATTTCATTTTGAATTGATATCTGAAGAAGCATAGCTTGGCTATGCGAAAGCGCTCATTTCATGTTATTTGAATAAAAGTTGTTGCTGTTTTTGAAAGATTGCCAATGGTCATTACTTGGGAGTTGCTGTAACCTATGCCTTGCTGATATTCGTGGTGGCTGCTTTCACATTTTTACAGCCTTTTCTTCCTTTTGTTTGGTGAGAGCACCTTTAGCTGTGAGTAGTATTCCTGGTACTGTTGTATTCTACAGATATGGTTATGGGCCCTTTACGGGGTGAGAGGGGGTGAAGTTTGCAGTAAACCTGTCTGCCAGAATGTTGGCAATATCAGTCGGTTCAGTGTATTTTGTGCCATTCTGCACTAACTCAGAGCAGATCTGAGAGTTTCCACTTAGGTTCTTGACATAGCTAAAGAACGCTTTGTGGTTATCTTTGGAGTCCTTGGCAATTTTTCTTTCGAAGCTAGCCTTGGATGATTTTATGAGGGATCATAGTTTCTTGTTGATACTGATCAGGGATGTCTTTCCTTCTTGGAATTTTACTCTTTTCTGTACTAGTTTCCTCCTTCTATTGTATAGCTTGTTTATGGTAGGGGTCCACCAGACTGGTTTATTTTTCTTGGAGGAGTGAGTCTTGGTTTTGCTTGGGATAGCACAATCCATGCATTCTTGCAGGTGCTCATAGAGTGCCTTTGTATGGGATTCAGCAGCTTGGACAGTGTTGTCCTTTAGCATGGGCGCTGTGAACCTTTCCACCTTGGTCTTAAGTAATGTGAAGTTTGCTTTTGAAAAGTTTTTCATGGTGGTTTCCTTGATTGGGGGTGGGGGTGGAATGTGGATATCCAGAGTGATTAGTCTATGGTCTGATCTAACCAGCAAGGTGTTGACCTCTGGTGTGGAACACCTGTCGCCTATGTTGGTGATGACCAGGTCCAATATGTTGTCACCTCTGGTGGGGGTGTTGACCAGTTGATCCAGGATGTTCAAGTTTATAAATTCTAGGAAGCGCTGGGCAAGGGAGTTAGTACTTAAGTAGTTCTCCCAGTTAATGTTTGGGTAATTGAAATTACCCAATATTAGGGCATTTGGTAGGACCTTCATATGTTCCAGTGTCTCCAGAAATGCGGAATGGAGGTCTTGGTTCATGGTGGGTGATCTGTAGCAAGCTACAATTTGAATTTCAGTTTTCCCATTGTTAGTTGCACATGGATGATCCACTAACCTGGATGTGTGGGTATCCTTGATGAATATGGATACACCCTCGCCTTTTGTGTTTCGGTCCGGGTTCTGTGGCCAAAAGTATGGTATGAGTTATAGCCTGGTAGTTCTGGGATGCTCTATGGAGCCTTAAACCAGGTTTCTGTTATTGCATAGATATCAATGTTCTCCATACTGAGGAGTGCATCGAGTGCATGCATTTTGAGGTTTAGACTTTTGGCATTGAGTAGCATTACCCTCCGTTTTTTGTTACTTGTGCTATTTATGGTGGTGGGTTTGTCTTTTTAGCCTTGCCTAAAAAAGGTACTATGGAGGCAGCAAAAGCCTTGGGCAGTATTTGAAAGCCTAAGGGTGACAGGTGCAAGCCACCACTTGTGAAACAACGTGGCTTATCGAGCATGTCATCCCAGATGGACAGATACTGGATCTCCTTTGAATGACACCAGAAACTTTGTTGAAATTGATAATTTTTTCTTTATACTGTGGCATCATTCTTGGTGAGGGCAGGATGCTACTCACGGTCAGGGTCATACCAGCCTGGGCTACGTGATCAGAGAGCTCTTCCATGTTTCTTTTCATGTAGTCCAGGGAGGTCTCAGGTCATTCACACCAATATGGACAATGACTGAGTCGTATTTGTACTTGTTCTGGAGTGACCTGAGTGCTTGTGTTATGTGGTGGATCCTGGTGCCCAACAGGCAGCTAACTGTCCAGCCTAGTTAGTGGGACATCAGTGTGCCTGACTATAGAGTCGCCTATTACTAGTGTGTTGGGTATGTTATTTTGCCTTAAGGGATGTGATTGCGTGGCACACTGAATATGTGAAGTATGTGTTTCATGGTTTGTGATGGGGTTTGGAGGTTGCTTGGGTGTCTGCTTTGCAGATCTCTGTTGCTTTTGCAGATTTTTATTTAGAGCCTCCGAGTATGTTTTTGTATATTTATGTGTGTTATTTGCCAGTGTTGGTTTAGTAGGTTTATGTGAGACTGGTGGTGTGTTGCAAGTATTTCCCTTCTCTTCTTGACTGTCAGTTCCAGTCTTGGGTTAAGAGAGCTTTGCCTCCAGTTTGGCTGTATAATTGCATCTCTCACATATATTAGTGTTTAGTGGTAGGAGGAAAGGGTTGTCTGTGTACATGAGGCAGTTGTAACATTGCCTCAAAATGCCCAGGTTCACCAGTTGGACTGGAGAGTACACCTGAAACTGCCCTTTGGACATGCCTGAATAGGTAAAGTGAGCTGTTTTACTGATTGGCTGGTAGGGACGAATAGAGAGCCTTGTCCTTCTGGACAGTATAGGGGGTTCTAGTGTTAGGGTTAATTAGTGATTTCTATGAGTTTTGAGCAAGTGCTGGGCTGAGAAATGAATGGTTTGAGTGCTTAAGTTGAAAGTTTGTCTAGTTCCAAGGGAAAAATTGAAGAGTAGACTTTGTGGAGCTGGGAATGCACTAAACCGCACAAATACATTTTTTTATAGCAGGGAAATGAAAGAGATAGAAATTAGCCCAAAATGGACAATAAACTACTAACTTCTGGGCTAAGACCACTCCTCCAGGGACAGATTAGGTTCATAGGTTCATAGGTTAGTACTAAGCTAACTGCCCTTGTGAGCCATTTTAAGCTTAGCCAATTATCCCCTGTGAGACTCAAACCCTCCACCTTGCGTTTGTCAGGCAAACACGTTAACCATCAGGCCACCCTCCCTCCCTCAGATAAGCTGCTCAAAGCTTTCCTCTCTCACAGGTGAACAGAGAAACTTCCTTCAATCCAAGTAAGGTATGTGCAACACAGAAACTTGTAACACAGCCCTGAATTCAGCAATAACCTGAAAACTGGACTATACAAGTTCAGAAAGGCGGGAAACAAGTATATATTTTTGGAGGGTTGTTTTTCTTTTCAGAAAATAAAGCAGATACAATAAAAAAAAAACACTTTAAATGCAAAGAAATGGCTATCACACTTTAGTGTGTAGCCTACAACAGTTAAACAGATTATTTAAAGACAAAAACATCTTAGTTCAAGTGCAGGCAGCAAATAAGTACAATATGTAGCAGAAACAAACTTTTTAAATCACAGAAACGCTATAAAATTGGCGTTTTAAGTGGAATTAGTTAAAGACAGCAAGAAAATGCAAAAAATAATCCTTAATCACACCAAAGTCGCTCTTTTGTCTCTCTGCTGCTGTAGACTCTGCAGGACACCTGGCAGGCACTCGCTGAGCTGAATACAAGCGCAAAAAACTGTGCAAATGCGTTTTATAGCAGGGAAATGAAAGAGATAGAAATTAGCCCAAAATGGCCAATAAACTACTAACTTCTGGACTAGCGAAAACAAGACGCCCACATTTCAGAAAGAAACAGTTCAAATAAGCAGACACACTGGCAACTCAGTTTCTGCCAAGCTGATTATTTCTCTGCCTCCCTACAATTGTGGTTGATGTATGTTTTGCATGCGGTCTTCTTATGCAGTATATGTAACATGTGATGAGTTGATCACTGCTTCATTTAAGATAACCTTCCTGTTACTTGATAAATATTTACAAATGACAGATAAGTTGGCAAACAACACATTAGGGAAGACTTTGTGTTCCTTTCAGAGATAGTGCTAGTTGATGGTACTTGCTATAGGTCAATGTTTTATCTTAATGTGACCAGCACTTGTATGTGTGTGTGTGTGTGTGTGTGTGTGTGTGTGTGTGTGTGTGTGTGTGTGTGTGTGTGTGTGTGTGTGTGAGTGTCATGTAATTTTGCAGACCCTTTTTCAGTGCCCTTGTCTATGGTGAGTAGTGGTTTATCAACACTAATTCAGGGCATATTCATCGATTTAAAATACGAGTGGTATTTTTGAGTTGCAGGTTCTTCCAAAAAACCTAGAGGGTTCTTTTTAAGAACTCATGCTGACATGACCCATACTAAGATAAAACCTAGATGCGGGGGGGTTTGCTTCAGGTCTGTTTAGTAAGACCAGCATAAGTAAGTACCAACCCCATCTCAGCTTATTCTCAGTTTGTTCACTATTTTATTAACCAATTCCCAGCAACCATTTCTAACTTAATGATGTGACAAATTCCTGAGGGCTGACAACTCGGACAACAGCTGCCTGGACCTTTGAGGCAGAGTTGCTTTCAGATGTAAACAAAAGTTTTTAAATTAACCTTACTTGTTGAATTTAAACCATTTTCTCACATTTATGCTGTCTAATCTTAGCAGTAAATGCCACAGTTAACTTACCCTGTGAAAATAATGCTGCACGTGGTCTGCCTTTCAAGTGCTGTAGGCATAAACTAGATAAGGCATCTCACACAACCAGCATTGCAGTGCTGTAGCTAATAAGACACTCATTTTATATCTGTTGTCCCCATCTAAAACTGACAATAATTAAACTTCGTACAAGGACTGCTGCTGCTACCACCATCTTTTATTCATAGTTCTGCTTCAAGAAACAAATTTCATAAAATGCTTTACTTGTAAAATTATCTCTTTATTATTTTTCAAAACATTCAGTTAAAGTGTAAGGTGCCACGTTTAATTGTTTAGCTTTTGAATTAGCATGTACATCATTCTGAACAGTCCATCAAAATGTATGTATAGACAAGCCTTAGCAAGTCACACTGGCATGCCTAAGGTATCATGCCAATCAAAACTTTATTCAATATTAGAGCGATTTATTCTCACTCATCCATCTGTCAATAATTCCATAACCCCACAGCCCCATTTTTTTGATATTTTTGTACATGGGGCCACTGTGTCATATCAACAGTGACCATCAGTCTTTTCAAGTCTAAGCCAAGTCTTACGGTAGTCTAAACTGTAAATCTTTAAATCACTTCATTTCAGAAGATTATTCCATTTCAACTCTAATAGCATGAATAATTTTATGAAGCGCTTTATCAAACAAAGTGAAGTTTGTTTACTCTGTTACTCCTTGCTGATTTCTATCCATTGCAGTCACAGGACTTTGGATGTTTTAACTGTATAAAGCTCAGTTACAAACTAATGAGTACTTTACATTGGTATTATCTCAAAAGCATAATGCTGACCATTTGTAAACATGGGGACTGGAATGCAATTTACTCTCAACATATTTTTTTTTTATCTCGAGTTTCTTCAAAGCATCATGTCTTCTATCTGCTCTATTACAATGTGTTTTTCTATTCATATAGTACATTTTAATTTAGAAAACAGTTTAATGATATCTGTACTGGTGATTTTCCTTTAATAGAAAGCAGCATAGATACTACCATGTAAAAGTTTGTATAAGCTGCTTTAGTGGCACCCTTCTCTCTTACTGCATTCATATCTTTATCTACAAGTTAAATAAACCATTTTATTGCATCATTTGTTTACTCATAATAATGATGTGATTTCTGTCTGAGACAAAACTGTTGAGGAAAGTAAAAAAAAAAAAAACTGCTGACCATTAAAGCAAATCAGTCACCAGGTTAAACTTTCTGGTATGCCAACAATGAAATTATTTGTCTTTAACTGCAATAATAGCTGTAACAGATGTAGCTGAAACAAGGTCTGTTAATGAGCCTCTAAAATAGTCATCAATTAGTACACATAATTGTTTTATTCACCTTAGGATCCATGAATAATCTACAATAGTTTAAGTCCAGTGATGTGGAAGCAATTCTGTATATTTACAGAAACATATACTTCAGCTCATTTCTCTGCCAGTAAAATTTCTGTTTTCACTATTTCCTAGTGTGTCTCATTTGTTTGCTCTAAGGTTCTAGTGTGTAATAAAGTAGGTGCCATCTATTGTCCCTTTGAGTATAACACTTTGAGGTCATGCTGATAATTAGAAAGCTTTTTCAGTGTTAAGGCATGGGGTCTCATGAATCTTCCACCAGGTGTTAACCTGACTTAATTATTTTGCTTTTTCTTTTCTAAAACTGGGGCTTAACTAGTCTGTATTATACATTCTTCCATTGTCAGAGCTTTGTGTAATGCAGGTTCTGCTATGACGTTAACATATTCATCAGCTCCGTCAAACATTCTTCTGTATTCATGCTCATTACTAGTATTTTCTAGATTTTCTAGACTGTCAAGTGTTACTTCCCCTTTTCATTTAAAAATTGTGAAAGAAATGACTTTTTGCCATAAACCTAATTTTTCTCTCTCTCTCTAGTGGTGATTTTGATGTTAACGCTATTCTAAATGATATTTAATGATTTATAATCTGTTGTAACAGTAATGGTATGTCTGCATAAATATGAGTGAAAAATGTTCATAACTCTAATGATTATTTTTCAGGTTGTGAATATCTTTTCTCTACATCTTTCAAAGCTTTGCTTACATGGTATCTGACTTATAACTACAATCACATTATTGTGTTAATATGCTACCTCGTCCAATAGGACTTATATGAACTATTTGCTGAAAATCTTTACTAGGATAAAAGTCAGCCATTGCCTGATCTGACATAAGATTATCTTTAACCGTTCTCATTGCTTGATCTTGTATTTATAAGACACAAAATGAAAATACCTAAAATAAAAATTCTGGGATTAAAATTTCTACTGGTTCTACTGTAGGGATAATGTTTGGTATGAGTCTGTATCAGTGATTTGCCATAGTCAGTAAATGACTATAGAATCATTGACAGCGTTGCTTTCCATGGATTTCATGATATACTTTTATTTGAATTATAAATTCATAAATTTCTCACATTACTAGTCAGTATTCAAATGTCTATTCATGGTTTATTTTCATAATAAAAATATAACAAAAGATTTTTTTATTAAAGAATGTTTTTTATTCAGTCACTCTAAAAGTAAAAAACTTTGCAAAAGAAACACAGACAAGCTGATTTCAGAAAAGCATTTGAGGTTGGTTTTGCTGATTGTGATAATTAGGTCCCAGAAGAAGTATAGAAGTAGCAGGAATCAGCAAAACCAACCTCAAATGCTTTTCTGAAATCAGCTTATCTGTGTTTCTTTTGCAAAGCTTTCAGTCTTCTCACTTGTTTTTTTTTTTTACATTTTTAGAATGACAGTGCCACAAGTTATTCTGTACCTGTAGTTAGAACTTGTTTCAAAAAAGGAAAAATGTTTACAACAAAGACAATTAGAAAATTTAGAAATGGGTTAGAGGTCCCAAAGGAACACCAGGAATTGTCATCTCTGTGTCACTTCTAGACAGAGGCACAGTAAACTAAACCCTAAATGGGCACAGTATTATCATTCCAGGGGGTGGCGGAAGCCACACACACTCTGGCTAGGCTTATAAATGCCCTAGGGCAGATAGCCTAGTATGAACCTATGAACCTATGAACCTATAAGTTCATAGGTTCATAGGTGTGTACTAGGTTAATGGCCCTGGAGCCTTTACAAGCCTAGCCCATAGGATTACTCTGACATCATGCCACCCAACCTTAATTCCCAGTGCCTCTGTCGAGTACAGCCACTGGAGTGATCCCCAGGGTGAATTTTCTATTTCCCATCCTCTCATCAAGATTTGTCTTGAAGAGGGCCAGTGAGGTGCTCTGTTTGACATGTATATGAATTCTATTCCATAGTATGGGCAGTCTCTGGGTTATGAACCTGTCCCTCCAGCATGTTCTGTTGATTACGGTAATGAGGTTGAGGTCTCTGGAGTGTGTGATTTCTTTAGATGTAGCATTTCTAACAGAGCTGAATCAGACACGGCTTTGTAAGTCAAGCAGAGATCACTTCTAAGTAGGCGATATGAGACAGAGAATAGTTAAAGTTTTTTGAGTCTGCCCATACAGGACAATTGTTTAAGGCCTAGGATCCTCTTTATGAGGTACTTTTGTGGCCTCTCCAGTTGTTGCAGGTGTCTAGTGAGGTACATGCCAAATGGGGCATTGTACTTGATGACTGGTCTAGTGAGAGAAGAGTAGAGGGAGAGAATGACTTCTTTCTTCCCGGATGCAAAACCCCTAGTAATGAGATGTGCCACAAAGAAGGACTTTCTGACCACAGTGGCAATGTGATGGTCAAAAGAGAGGTTGCTGTCAACTTGTGTTCCCAGATCTTTTATAACGCCTTCTGTGTTCAGTGGACTACCATCAATGTGGTAATTCATGGGAACTGGGTTTTTCCCAAAGGGGATGATGATGACACATTTTTTGGCATTGAGCTTAAGGCCATGGTTCTGACACCAGTTGTTGTTCTCATTGAGGCCTTTCTGTAGGATGTCAGCATCACTTGGGGAGTTAATAATAGCTCCCAACTTGCAGTCATCTGTAAATTTTGTCAGCTAGAGTCCCTTCATGTTGGCCTGGACTTCAGAGAAGTAGATACCAAATAAGAGAGGATCCAGGACTGAACCCTGTGGGACTCCACTCATGACTGGTCAGTAGTCTGACTTGGAGTCAGCAACTTTCACACTGTGGGTTCTATGTGTGAACCCAGTTTGCAACCCTCCTAGTGATATAGGGGTTGATGCCTAGCTTAGTGAGTTTTTCTATGATTCCTGTATGGGGAATGGTATCAAAGGCCTTGGCCAGATCAAGGTAGGCTGTATGAACCAACTTGCTTTCATCCACAGCTCTGGTGACTGATTGTAGTCGACCAGATTGGGCAGGCATAATCTACACTTCACAAAACCAAACTGTGTGGGATCCAGAGTTTGGAGATTCCTTATATCCTTGCTTATTAGGTCCATGAAGATGCATTCCATAGCTTTGCATATCAGACTCATCAGGCTAATGGGGCAATAGTTCCCAAGGTCTGTATTCGCTTCTCCTTTGTGGAGAGGGTGACTGTAGCAGTGCACCATTCGGGAGGGAGAAAGCCTGAGGTGAGGCTGTGAGGCCTGAGGTGAGGCCCCAAGATACTCACTACACCTTTCTAAATATACTGGAAAATATTAATATACAACCAAACACCCTAATACTGGGTGATTTCAACTACCCTGCCATTAACTGGGAAAACTACTCATGCACCAACACCTTTGCCCAACGGTTCTTGGAATTCATAAATTCCAATGTCCTGGATCAACTAATCCATATTCCCACCAGGGGCTCCAATATCCTAGACCTGGTCATTACCAACATGGGAAATTGATGCTCCACACCTATGGTCACCCCCTTGTTAGTCAGGTCAGACCATAAGCTAATCACCCTTAACATCCACATCCCACCCCCACCCACCAGTAATGAAATCTCAATAAAAAACTTCTCCAAAGTCAACTTCATGCTACTCAAGTCAGAAGTTACAAACTTCATGACATACATGCAGACAGGAACTGAAAGTTGGACTGCTGAGGCCTACACTAAGGCACTGTATGAGCACATCCACTCATGCATGAATTGTGCCATCCCATATAGAACCAAGATGCTCTCCTCCTATAAAAGGAAGCCAATCTGGTGGTCCTCTGCCATAAACAAACTTTACAACAAAAGGAAAAAACTGTTGCAGAAAAGAGGAAAATCCCAGGATGCAAAAAACTCCCTTACCAGCTTCAGTAAGAATCTGAGATCCCTCATAAAATCCTCCAAAACTAGTTATGAAAATAAAATTGCCAAAGATTCCAAAGACAACCACAAGGCATTCTATAATTATGTCAAGAATATAAATGGCAATGCTCAGATCAGCTCTGAGCTACAACAGAATGGCATTAAATATACTGATCCCAAGGATATTGCCAATATCCTGGCAGATCGATTCAGTGCCAACTTCACCCCCCTCTCACCCCGTAAATGGCCCATATCAATACTGGAATACTGCCAAATTCTGGTAATAACGGTCACAAGGTAAAAAAACACACTCTCCAAAGCTAAGAATACAGCATCCATGGGACCAGATGACATCCCGGGCTGTGTACTACATGAACTACAAAATGAACTGGCACCTCACCTAAGTGTCATGTTTAATCATACCCTCACCTCAGGCTTCATGCCTACTGAGTGGCGCACAGCTACAGTTATCCTACTCCACAAGGGGAGATCCACCTTGGATCCCGGGAACTACTGCCCCATCAGTCTGACGAGCGTGATCTGCAAGGCCATGGAACGTATTATCATGGAACTTATAAACAAAGACATTGGCAAACTTCAAACATTGGACCCCACCCAGTTTGGGTTCGTGAAGGTCGATCTTGTCTCCTGAACCTTATTGACTTCTTTGAATCAGTCTCCAGAGCTGTGGACGAGGGTAAGGCAGTCCACACAGCCTATCTGGACCTCAGCAAGGCCTTTGACATCATCCCCCACTCTAGAATCATATTTAAACTTACTAAGCTTGGCATTAATCCCTACGTCACTCAATGGGTTGCCAACTGGCTTACTGACAGAACCCACACTGTAAAAGTAGCTGACTCCAAATCCAACTCCAGACAAGTGACAAGTGGAGTACCTCAGGGTTCAGTCCTGGGACCTCTCTTGTTTGGCATCTACTTTTCTGAAGTACAGGCCAACACTAAGAGACTCTGGCTAACAAAGTTCACAAATGACTGCAAACTGGGAGCCATTATTGAATCCCCAAATGATGTGGAGACTCTACAAAAGGGCCTTACAGAAACAGATGCTTAGTGCCAGAGCCATGGGCTCAAGCTCAATGCCAAGAAATGTATAGTTATACCCTTTGGGAAAAAAATGTACCCGTGAATTATCACATATGTGGCAGCACACTAAACACATGAAAGTGTGATAAGAGACTTAGGGACACAGGTGGACAGTGGTCTCACCTTCAATAACCACATCGCCACAACAGTCAGGAAATCCTTCTATGTGGCACACCTCATCACTAAGGGCTTTTCATCCAGAAAAAAGGAGGTCATTGTCCCACTGTACTCATCCCTCATTAGACCCATTATAGAATACAACGCCCCATTTGGTATGTACCACTCAAGACATCTGCAACAACTGGAAAGGCCACAAAAATACTCTACTAAAAGAATCACAGGCCTAAAGCAGATGCCCTATGCTGACTGCCTTAAAAAACTCCAGCTATACTTTGTCGCATATTGTCTACTCAGAGGTGATCTCTACTTAACATACAAGGCCATGTCAAACCCAGAGCTGTTGGACTTGCTACATTTAAAGAAATCCCAATCCCTCAGAGCTACACACTCCAGGCTTCTAAATCTTGTCATCACAATAAACAAAACATGCTGGAGGGATAGGTTTCTGACCCAGGGATTCCCCAATCTCTGGAATAGACTGCCATGCATGTCAGCAGAGCACCTCTTTGGCCCTCTTCAAAAGGAACCTTGATGATTGGATGGGAGAAAGGAAATTCACCCTTGAGATCACGTCAGTCGCCCTGCTAGACAGGGGTCCAGGGAAGTAAATAGTGTGGGAAGAAATAGCCAGGGAATTGTTATGGCTAGGCTTATATAGGCCTTAGGGCCGATAGCCTAGTACCAACCTATGAACCTATGAACCTATGATTGAATAGAGCACACAGGTGATGTGCCAGTTCACTCTGTAGTTCATGTAGAACACAGCCAGAGATATTGTCAGGTCCCATAGAAGCTGTATTCTTGGCCTTGGACAGTGCTGTTTTAACCTGTGCAGCAGTAATACTGGGTGCCTAGCAATCTACTGGTATTGTGACTGGACCTTTGGTGGGGGGGAGTTTGCACTGAATCTGTCAGCCAGTATATTGGCAATATCTGTTGGCTCAGTATAGGAGGTACCATTGTGCAGCAGCTCAGAGCAAATCTGGGTATTGCCATGGAGATTCTTTATATAACTATAGAAGGCTTTGTGGTTGTCTTTACTATCTGCTGCAATTCTGTTTTAATAGCTAGCTTTAGCGGATTTGATGAAGGATCTCAAATTTTTGTTGAGGCTGATAAGGACAGGTAGTAACCTATGATGAGTGCATTGTGTCACCTGCAGAATCTATGTAAGCCAGGAGAATGAGTGTTTTTTTTTAATTCCCGGCAGGACACCAGATCTCCGTAGGTCTCACAAACGATCTGTTGCCACTTCAGTAGAGATCCAGTAAGGAGCCAGCAGTCCTATTTTCACAGATTTTTATTGATATTTTGTTTTTTTTTCTTGCAGGTATTTTTTTAATCTCACTATAAACAGGATGACACATTTCAGTAGGTCATGCAAAGTATCTTTATTTGCTTGACTAGAGATGCAGGCAGCATTCCCATTTCCGTAGATTCTTGATAGTGTTGGGCAGTGCGTGTGTGTGTGGAAGAAATGATGCACTTAGCAATACACTGGCATATGAGCAAGAATGGGTAAAAGTATCAATCTGAGATTCCAACAAGAGTGCTGAAACCAAAATTATACAAGCAGCCCTATTCCCATGTATACAGTCAGGCATTGCTCTCTCTGTCCCTCGCACTTATGCACTTTTGTTATACTTTAGCTATGCCTTTGTCAATGTTGGGACACTATGAGGAAAGGGATTAAGAAGGGCAAGGTAAGGGCACTCAGCACTACTTTAAATTGGTGTTATGCTATTGTCATTCTGCTAATTGCGTATAGCAGGAGTATATAAAGTAGCACAGCTTTTTCAAATCCACCTGTAATAAAGTGACTACTTCAATGTGTATCTGGAGAACATGTGATGATGTTTGTAAATGGAAGCATGTGAAGACTGACTGACTGGAACAGCCAAATGCAGCTCAATGTTATTTCATTGCATGGCTGTGAGGTTTTTTATCAGCTGCTGCTGGCTGACAGGGCATGCAGATAGAATGCTTTACACGTGGCAGCTACCTTTTCTCGTGTTGCAATATTTTGTTTCTGAGCCAGCTTGTGTGTTCTAATTTAGGTATCAGGCTATATTTGTAGCATAGCACCCAACAAGGCGCCTGTACTGGAGTGCCTATATGATTACGGTTGTAGGGTCTATATGCAGTGTTTTTATACAGTGATCATTATGTATGTAGTGGATTGTAGTTGACCAGCTGAGGTAACCATTCCAGTCTGGATGAGTTTGGTCAGAGCTGGAGATGAGGAAATAGTGAAGTAAGACAACATGGGCACTGTCCTTCTGAGAGTGGAGTAAAGGAGTGGTTAGAGTGAATTATTATTCTGGGTAGTGAAATAATTCCGCCAAACTATTCAATCATTAGAAAAGACAGGCCCCATAGAAAAGGAGGTGGAGTAGCTCTCCTTTATTCATCCGCATTATCAGTTACCCCCTATAACAAACTGATTCCACAATTCAAAAATGCTGAACTACTCCTCACATCTCTCCAAATTAACTCACACAAACACATTTGTATAGCCTCACTCTATATCCCCCCAGGAGAGAATATTTCTACACTTGAGGATATCCTTTCCTGGCTCTCTAACAACATTAGCAATGAAACAATAATACTTGGTGATATGAATATTAACTGGGCCTCTATTCAGTCCTCTAAAAACCCTCTCAATATCAACCTCTACAACTTTTCACAACTTATCAAATCCACAACATACCCCTCTAAAAACCCCTCTAATGGCAGCATTCTAGACTGGATTCTAGTCTCTCACCCCCACTATTTCTCTGATAGTGGTACTCTACCTGATCCCCTTGGCGACCACATACCCATCTTCACACAACGACTCCCATTACACCTGCACCGTACCCATAATTGTATTACTATCCGTAACCAAAAAAAGTTTGATCCTACAAGCTTCTCAAACTCTCTAAAATCTATAAATTGGAACTGCCTAAAAACTTTATCTCTAGACAATGCAGTTGCCCATTTCAACACAATTTTCCTACAAATACTTGATTCTCATGCACCCTTAAGGTCTAAGAGAATTAAAACTAAAACAGCCCCCTGGCTGTCCAAAAATACACTAGCATCCATGCGACACAGAGACAAAGTCTGGGCATATTACCAGAAAAACAAATCCCCCCTAGTCGAAAAAGAATATAAAACTCTCCGAAACAGGGTTAAAAAACTCATAATTTCCGATCGACAAAACTACTTCTCCACACTCCAAAATAGCAGTAAATCTAACCCTCAGAAATTCTGGAAAGGTATCTCTACTCTTCTCAACCCTAGTAAACAAAATACCCCTACCCCAGACCCAAATGCTCCTGACCTAGATCTGGCCACACAATTTAATTATTTTTCATTGAATCCATTTCCAAATTAACATCATCCTTCTCTAACACCACTACACTCTCAAATATTCCCCCACCCTCCCTCCCCAGCACCCCACCCAGCACCACCTCCACCCCGCATATCCATTTAACAATTTTTCTCCCTCCACTTTTCTCCTTCTCTAACTACTACATTAACTGCATCTGCCCCTAACTCACCCCCCCTGCACACTCTCCCTCTTTCTCTTTCAAACCTATACCCACCTCCACTATAAAGAAACTCCTTCTGAAACTGAAGCCATGTACTAATGCTCCTGATAACATCCCCTCCTACTTTCTTAGCATAGCTGCTGATGCACTTTCCTACCCTATTAGCATTTTAATCAACCGCTCTATCCTAGAAAGTACAGTACCCCAAATCTGGAAAAAGGCCTACATCATCCCTTTGCACAAAGGTGGCAACAATAACAATGTTACTAATTTCCGCCCCATTGCTATCCTATCTCCCATCTCTAAAATCTTAGAAAAATGTATTCATCTTCAACTCCTTCCCTACCTTTTAGAAAAGCACCTACTAACTCCTACCCAACATGGTTTCAGACCTAATCACAGTACTATGACTGCCCTCCTCTCCTTCCTTCAAACTATTAACAAAGCACGTGACTCTGGCCAAATTGTTTCTACCATACTACTTGACCTCTCTAAGGCCTTTGACACTATCTCTCATAACCTGTTACTAACCAAACTCTCAGGACTTAACCTATCTCCCTCCTCATTGAACTGGTTCTCCAACTACTTATCTAACAGATATCAAGCAATTATATGGAAAAAAGCCACTTCCTCATTTCTAAATACCCCTACTGGGGTACCCCAAGGGTCCATACTGGGTCCCCTTCTCTTTAATATATTTATAAATGATTTCCACAACTCCATTCCTTCCTCAGACATCATCCAATACGCAGATGATTCCACTATTATATGCTCGGCCCCTTCTATCCCCTCACTCCAAAAACTGACCCAAGAAGCTTTCACAACCACTGAGCAGTGGATGAAAAGAAATCATCTTGCTCTCAATGCCTCTAAAACCAAATTAATGCTATTTTCCCCCTCTAAAGCTGTCTCCTTCAACACAAACATTTTCTCTATCACTAGTCAAAACAATTCACCTCTGGAACTTGTGTCAGAGACCAAGCTACTCGGGGTCCAAATTGATAACCAACTCAAATTTAATTCTCACCTACAGCTAAATATCAAAAAAACCCACCAAAACTTGGTATGCTGTACCGCAAAATAAATACCTCACACCTGCTGCAAAATCACTCTCTCTACTTCATTTCTTATCCCCTCCCTTCTCTATGGAGCCCCACTCCTAACTAATCTACAGTCCTCCCTAAAAACCCAACTTTCCTCTTGCTATAGCAAAATCGCCAAGTTTGCTACCAACCACAAGTCCTCCTCACACCACTGTTCCTCTCTCCATACACTAAAATGGCTAGAGCTTCCTAACTATCTCACATACACTCAACTAACTCTTGCTCACAAACTCATTTTTAACTCCTCTCTCTGTCCCTCCCTCTCATCAGCTTTCAAAATGCACCTTCCTGATAGAATATTGAGATCCAACAATCAAAATCTATTAGAAATCTATAAACCCACTCGTCCCCCTGGGAAAAATCTTCTATCTTTTGTCCTTGCCCGCCTTTGGAACTCTCTACCATCATCCATCCGCACCACCCCCAACCACTCTATTTTTAAAAGATCTCTTCATTCCCACCTAGTATCCAAGTGGGAATGCTCTTGCTCCCATCCCTCATAGCTAATTTACTTGTAATTGCCATCTTCCTTCTTCGCCTTGATTCCTCTTGCATTTTATCTGATTATTTACTCATAACTAATATACATTATCATTTCACTTTATAGGGAAAACTGCACTAGCCCTCACCTCCTAAGTACTTCCTTCATAAATGTCTGTTATTTCTCTGAAACTTGATTCATATAGTATAAACTCAAAATTTTCTTGCATTATTCTTTATAATCTATAATCTATTAATTTTATCTAATCTTCTGTCATAGCTATTTCTTTTGTGTTTATTTGAAATTGTTTGCTGGTGTCAAAATACTTTGGATTATTATATAATTTATAATGTGTTATAGTTTTTGTATAACTAGGATGAATCACTTTTTGTAACATATTTAGTTCTGGAGCTTTTCTCCCCAGGACTCCATTGAAAACGGGTTATTTGACCCAATGGACTATCCTGGTAAACCAACTGCAATAAATAAATAAATAAATAAATAGTGTGGTGGACTGTTGTATGTAGAGGTGTAAGGTGAACCCAGAGGCTGCATTGAAAGTGAATTATCTCAGACCTGATAGTTTCAGGACCATTCCTGCTTGCTGCAGCAGTCAGTAATGACACACTGTTATCCAATCAGCTGCTCACTGTGGTTCCTGTTTCTCCACATGGCATCCTCCATTGTGCAAACAGCTGCACAAAGTATGTATGTGCAATAACACAGGGTCAGGGCACATGTCCAATTTAATGGGTGATTCAACATGTTTTACATCAGGATATCTATTAACGGGTACTGGGGTCCACTGAACTGTCACCCCCCTCCTGTTGTCATGCTAGTTTGCAGTTGTACCTGTACAATTATGTTTAAGAACCTAAACTTTAATATTGCTGCTTACTCAAAATGACTTTTGAAGCAATCATTTTTCTCTGTTTGACATAGCAACTTAGCGATTGTTGTTCTATAAATGAAAATATCCTTCCAGCCCTTATGGTTAATTATGCAAAAAGAGAATGTTATGCCCCTGAAATGATCAGATCAAAAAGTCCTTTAAATTCTTTATGTGGTAGTATTTTATGCGATTGTGGTTGGTCCGTTCAACACTAAATCAGAATGGATCAATCCTGGGCTGTGCTGCTGAGTGCATTATGTTAGAGAAGACACTGTCTGACAAAGGTGTATATCATTTTTTTTTTACAACAAACTTTTCTGCCTGTCATTTGTAAATTCTGACTGTGAGAGGATAAGACACAGAAAAGGATAGTGGCATGGCAGAATTCTATCTGACTGCACTGGTAACTATAAGCATTAGAAACGCATCAATGTTGAGACTTTTTTTCATTTTCACTTGATAAACCTGTTTAGGTTGATATTATTATCTGCTGGGTAAAATTATATTGTCGCACAGTATGCTTCTAAGTAAGCTTGTTTGCTTTTTATTATTATTATCATTATTAAATCATTTCAAACAAAATAATGTGCAGCAGCCACTTAGTATTACTAGTGTATCGTGTGACCCCTCTCTCCAACTCTAGCATCATACCCATTCAAATGTAGTACATCTGCCACACAGTCAGGTGAGCTGAAAAGCGCCTGCTGTAAAATGAACAATTACAAATCCCAGCATAGATTTATGTAGCAGACATGTCATTTAGAAGAGTTTTATTTCTGCCGTGAAGAACAAAGATGGTCGTTTTTCTATAAGTGTCTAAAAGTGTAGGTGTGGAGTGTTTGTGTGTGTGTCATGTGTGCATGTCTATATATCTGTGTTATTCTGAATGTATCATGCGTGTGTGTGTGTGCGTGCATGCGTGTGTGTGTGTGTGTGTGTGTGTGTGTGTGTGTGTGTGTGTGTGTGTGTGTGTGTCTCAAGAAATGACTACATTTGTTTGCGTATCTACACACATTTTTATTTTGTCCAGATTTTTGGAGCACATCCATAGTAAAGAACCTGTACCTCTTCCAATAATATCTAGATGTTTAGATTTTTAGTGTTTTTTCATCTTTTCTGCTTATATGGAATGGCACTTTCTTGTGTGACTCCACAACAGGCTTTATATGGATATGTATGTTTAGCTTTACAAGGACATCCTCTAATTTTCTTTTACATTAAAAATATTGTCATATTGATATTGTAATTGATCTAATAGTGCTGTTTGGTCCCTTTTTATACAGTGACCATTACTCACCTCCCATATCTAATACTGATTCATTTGTTTCTCTGTAGGCAAAATCCAAGGAGTAGGGGGCCAGAATTAAAGTTATTATTTAGAGTAGATCAGGCCTAACTGCCTGTCCATACTAGAAAAACATTCACGTGGAAGGCATGGCACTTGGCATCACTCAAATCTTTAAATGATGTGAGCAAAAAAAAAAAAAAAAAGCACCCTGTCTCCAAGAACAAGCAGTTTATGCATGCTTTACCCAGTCTATACTGGAAACATGGTATAGCTAATACACTCCCAAATTTGTACCTAATGTCTCCCCAGTAACAGATGTAGGATGGCTTAGCCCCATTATTCGTTTCCACACTGCATCAGATCTAACAACTGCATGAGCTACTAATAAATCTTGGATCACCAGGGCTGTAATCATTGTTTTATTCCTCTGTACTCTCACAGCATTATTATGTGTTTAAGTTTCCTGTCATTTTAACCATACGTGTTTGTATGTTTAATATATATATATATATATATATATATATATATATATATGTATGTATATATATATATATATATATATATATATATATATATCAAACACAAAGATATATATATATATATATATATATATATATATATATATATATATATATGTATATATATATATATATATATATATATCAAACACAAAGATATATATATATATATATATATATATATATATATATATATTCTTTTTTTTGTGCTTTCTATATATATATATATATATATATATATATATATATATATATATATATATATATATATGAGTTTATAATGAATAATTTTGGTGAGTTTGATCAAAACACAAAACATCATATGAATTCATCCACAATTACCATTAATCACCCCAAAAATAATGTGTGCAGTGGTAACTCATATGTTCATAGGTTCATAGGTTCATAGGTTCATACTAGGTTATCTGCCCTAGGGCATTTATAAGCCTAGCCAGAGTGTGTTTGGCTTTCGCCACCCATTTTAAATTAATTTTGCTATGCCCTTTTTCGAGGTTAGTATACTGTGCCTCTGTCTAACAGTGACACAGAAGTGATACCCGGGGTAAACCTATGATCCCCCATCCACTGATCAAGATTCCTCTTGAAGAGAGTCAATGAGGGACTCTGCCTAACCTGGACTGGGATTTTATTCCAGAGTGAAGGGAGCCTCTGGGTTATGAATCTGTCCCTCCAGCATGTCCTATTTATTTCAGTGCTGAGATTCAAGTCTCTCGAGCGCGTAGCTCGATGGGATTTGGATTTTCTGAGGTGCAGCATGTCCATTAATTCCGGGTTGGACGTGGCTTTATACGTCAGCCACAGATCGCCTCTGAGCAGGCGATATGCCACTGAGTAGAGCTGGAGTTTCTTTAACCGGGCAGCATATGGCATCTGTTTGAGCCCTTTGATCCTCTTGGTGAGGTACTTTTGGGGTCTTTCCAGTTGCTGCAGGTGTCTGGTAAGGTACATCCCAAAAGGGGCATTGTACTCCATTATAGGCCTGATGAGGGATGAGTAGAGAGGCACGATGACCTCCCCTGATCTAGATGTGAATCCCCTCATGATTAGGTGGGCTATATAAAATGTTTTTCTAACCATTTTGGCCACATGGTTGTCAAATGAGAGATTGCTATCAACTTGGGTCCCCAGGTCCCTAATTACTTCTTCTGTACTTAATGGATTACCACCTATGTGGTAATTAGTGGGCACTTTGTTTTTGCCAAAGGGGATGACTATACACTTTTTGGCATTTAGCTTGAGGCCATGGCTCTGGCACCAGTTGTCTGTTTCTATGAGGCCCTTTAGGAGGATGCTTGTGTCGGCTGGAGAGTTGATTATAGCACCCAGTTTGCAGTCATCTGCGAACTTGGTCAGCCACAGTCCTTCCGTGTTGGCCTGTACCTCTGAGAAATATATACCGAACAGAAGTCCCAGGACTGAGCCTTGTGGGACGCCACTTGTAACTGGTTTGGAGTCTGACATGGCTCCAGCAATTCTAACTATGTGGGTTCTGTCCTTGAGCCAGTTTGCAACCCATCTAGTGACATAGGGGTTTATATTTAAGCTGGTGAGCTTATCTATAATGCCCGAGTGGGGTATTGTATCGAAGGCTTTTGTGAGGTCCAGGTAGGCTGTGTGGACCACCTCCCCCTCGTCAATGGCCTTGGTGACTGTTTCAAAGAAATTGACCAGGTTTAAGAGGCAGGATCTGCCCTTAACAAAGCTGAACTGGGTAGGATCCAGTGTCTGTAGGTCCCCAATATCTTTTTTTATGAGGTCCATGATGATCCTTTCCATAGCTTTGCAGACCAAGCTAGTCAGGCTTATGGGGCGATAGTTTCCAGGATCCATTGAGGCACCACCTTTGTGGAGAGGGACCACTGTTGCTGTACGTCACTCTTTGGGTACATATCCTGTGGTAAGGCTGAGATTGAACAGTAGTTTTATGTTTGGGTTTAGCTCTTCTTGGAGTTCAAGTAGGATGCAGCCCGGGACACCGTATGGTCCCATTGATGCTGTGTTTTTTGCTTTGGAGAGGGCGGCTCTTACCTGAGCATCTGAGATGTCAGGGGGGTAGCACTCTGCTGGGATAGATATTTGCCCTTTTGGTGGGGGGGGGGAGTTTGCGCTGAACCAGTCAGCTAGGATGTTGGCAATGTCTGTGGGTTTGGTGTATTTTTTGTCATTTTGGACTAATTCTGAGCATATCTGGGAATTCCCACCCAGGTTCCTAACATAACTAAAGAAAGCCTTGTGATTATCCTTAGTGTCCTGTGCAATTTTTCTCTCGAAGCTGGCCTTAGACGATTTTATGAGTGCCCGTAGTTTTTTGCTAACACTGATCAGAGATGCCTTCCCTTTTTGGGATTTTGCATTATCATGTAGTAGCTTCCTCCTTCTATTGTATAGTTTGTTTATGGCTGGGGTCCACCAGACAGGATGTCGACCTTTGGAGGATTGGGTCTTAGTTTTATTTGGGATTGCATGATCCATCCATTCCTGAAGGTGCTCATAGAATGTGCTTATAAAGGATTCTGCAGTCTGGGTCGTATTTTCCACAGGCCGGGGGCTTTGAAGGATTCCACCTCGGTTTTGAGGCGTGTGAAATTTGCTTTAGAGAAGTTTTTCACTGTGGTTTTCTGGGCAGGGGGTGGGGTCAGGATGTGAATATCCAGTGAGATTAGTTTATGGTCTGATCTTACCAGTGAGGGATACACTTCTGGTCTGGAACATAGAGTCCCCATGTTGGTGATGATCAGGTCCAGTATGTTTTCCCCTCTTGTGGGAGTGGTAACAAGTTGTTCCATAGCATTTGAGTTTATAAATTCTAGGAACCTTTGAGCTAGGGTGTTGGAGCTAGAGTAATGCTCTCAGTCTATGTTTGGGTAGTTGAAGTAGCCCAATATAATGGTGTTTGGAGAGACCTTCATATTTTCCAGTGTTCTCAGGAAGGCCGAGTGGGGTTCCTGGGTTTGGGAGGGTGGTCTGTAGCAGGCTATAAACTGGAAGGCAGTTTTACCCACTGTTAGTTGCACATGGATAGTCTCTGATGCTTCGTGCTGTGCCACCAGCCTGGAGGTGTGGGTATCTTTCACGAATATTGATACTCCCCCTCCTTTTCTGGTTCAGTCCAAGTTTTGGGGCCGAAATGCATGGTATGAGGTATAACCTGGTAGTGCTGGGGTGTTCTCGGGAGCCTTGAACCAGGTTTCTGTTACTGCACAGATATCAATGTTCTCCATGCTAAGGAAAGTTTCAAGTGCATGCATCTTGAGGTTTAGACTTCTGGCGTTGAGTAGCATTACTCTTAGTTTCTTATCCCTTGTGATACCTATGGAGGTGGGTTTGTCTTTTGAGCCTTGCCTAAAAAAGGCACTATGGGGGTAGCAAGAGCCTTTGCCAATATCAGAAAGCCCAAGGGTGACAGATGCAAGCCGTCCCTAGTGAAGCATCGTGGCCTGTCGAGCATGTTATCCCAGGCTGACAGGCATTGGATCCCCTTTGAATGACACCAATACTTAAGCCAATTGTTGAAATTGATCATCTTGTCTTCATATTGTAGCATCATTCTTGGTGAGGGTAAGATGCTACTCAAGGTCAGGGTCATACCGGCCTGGGCCACATGCTCAGAGAGCTCCTCTATGTCTCTTTTCATGTAGTCCAGGGAGGTACGTCTCAGGTCATTCACACCAGCATGGACAATGACTGAGTCATATTTGTACTTGCCTTGGAGTGACCTAAGTGCTTGTGTTATGTGGTGGATCCTAGCGCCCAACAGGCAGCTCACCGTGACCTTCTCCTTGTTCAGCCTGGTGAGCGGGACGTCAGTGTGCCTGATGATAGAGTCACCTATTACAAGTGTATCAGGTGTGTTGTTTAGCCTTAAGGGCTGTGACTGTTCAGCACACTGGCTTTGTGAGCTATGTGTTGCATGTGTTTTGTTTTGGGGTAGCGGTTGCTTGGGTGTCTGCTTTGGAGGTCTCTGCTGCTTAGGCAGATTTTTATTTAGAGCCTCCAAGTATGTTTTTGTGTGTTTATGTGTTTGGTTTGCTGTCGTGGTAGGTCTATGTGAGACTGGAATTGTAGTGAGTGTGGTTTCCTTCTCCTCCTGACAGGTTTCGCCAGTACTGAGTTGAGAGAGCTTAGCCTCCAGTTTGGCTATATGGTTGCATCTCTCACATGTGTTGGAATTTGTTGGGAGGAGGAGAGGGTTGTCTGTGTACATGAGGCAGTTGTAACATTGCCTCAAGATTCCCAGATTCACCAGCTGGACCAGAGAGGAGATTGACAACTGACCTTTTGACATGCTAGAATAGTATTGGGAATTCCTTTATAATTGAAAAAAAAGGGCCAATGGGAAACAAGGTACTCAAGGGGAGTTTGTGAGGGTGTAGTGCTTTTAATTTTTTAGTGCTGACTTATATAATTGCTTTAGTGAGCAAGTGCCAGGTAACTTAAATGCAATGTGTTACAGGTAACTTAAATGCAAAACTGAAAAACAGTAACTTTCTTTCAAGTGAAACAAGGAAATAAGTACAGTAAGCAATGCAGATGTCACTAGGGATCCACAGAAGCGCTGAAAAGCCGCGTTTTAGGTGGAATTAGCATTTCAGGGAAATAACAAGCAAACAAGCATACAAACAAAGCTAGATTCAGCAGGCCTGGTTCTAGTCTATGCTACAGCAAACAAGGTGTACCAATTCCAGTAAGAAACAGTTCAAATATGCAGGCACTATAAGCCTTTAACCAGAAATTCCCAGCTCAGAAGGGCAGAGTCCAGCCTCTCCTCCCACAAGAGTGCAGACCACGAACCTTCTTAATGTAAAATAACTGGCCTGAAGCCCAAGTGCTTAAACCAAAACTAATACACTTTTAGAATAACAGACACTGAGCCCTCAATCAGCAGTTCCCAACTTAGAAGGATGTAAGCTACCTGTCCTGCCACCACAGTGCAGGCCGCAAACCTTCCTAATGTAAAACAACTGGTCTGAGCCCAAGTGCTTAATCCAAAAGACTTAGAATGATAGCTACACTTTAATCAAGTTACTACCAAGCAGTAATAAACATATTACAACACAGCAGTAATAAACATATCACAACACTTATGCGTATATCTATATATCTATATATATCTATATAGCTATAAATATATATATATATATAAAATGGGTCTTCTTTGTATTATCAAATTTTCACTTACCTGAAAATTACATTCATAAGACGACTTTGCCAAAAACTTATTTTAACAAACACCCAAATCACCGAAGTAGTACTATGGGAGACTAACCACTTGGCCACCATGAAAACAAAATAAAAAAATGAATTGAAGCAAATCAAACCCACCCAAGTGGGGGAATTTGGCCCCCACACTCCCACACCCCCCCAAACTAAATATACCAACTCCGAGATCGCACTATCATGGGGAAAAGGGTAAAGTTCACCACGGTGGCCAGTTGGCTAGTTTCCCGGAATACAACTTGGTGATCTAGCTGTTCATTAAAATAAGTTTTTGGTAAGTCATCTTATTGAATGTAATTATCGAGTTAGTGGGAATTCAATAATATTAAGTAGACCCACATATCTGTATTCAGATATATATATATATATATATATATATATATATATATATATATATATATATATATATATATGAAGATCTTTATGTATATACATACATACATACATACATACAGACATACATACATACAAATGTTTCAAGCATGGGCATTAATGCCCTTCTAGCTTCCCAAGTCTAGGCTGTTCTTAAAAATATATAAACTAGTACTTGCTTTAATGTAATTTGGTAGTCTGTTCCAAACATCAGCTACTCTGTCGGAGAAACAATTAGTACACTTCTCATTCCTATAGAATCTTCTACATAGGTTGGCTGATAATTGTCTAGTACTTTTTGTTAACCCCAAACATTCCCAGAGGTAACTGTCACTAAATGCCCAATATACCCAAATAAGATCTCCTCTTAGATATCTGTAAGAGACACTGTACAAGTTCAGATATTTTAGTCTTTCATAATAACTTAAATTTTCACCTCCATGGATACCCTTAGTATATTTCCGCTGTATTCTTTCCAGTCTACTCAGGCTTGTTTTCTAATAGGGTTTCCATATTGTTATTCCATACTCAAGTTTGGGTCTAATGTAACTAACAAACAATGACTTCATTATGTTTGATTTCCTAGACTTTATAAATCTGTTTATACAACCTATAGTTCTATAACTATCATTAGCCAATTCGTTGGTATGATTAGAAAAACTCATAGCTGAATTTAACCATATACCCAGGTCCTTAAATGAGTCTACAGTTTCAATCACTGTCTGCTGTATTAAATATTCACCTTTCAGTTTATGTCTCCCAAATCTCATATGTTTAGTTATTGATGTATTTATCAACATATAATTCTCCTGTGCCCAAATGGTCAATTTAGTCAATTTATTTTGCAGGCATGCCTTATTTGTAACACTTGTAATCAGTTACCCAATTTCAGGTCATCAGGTAGAATTACATCATGAGGTAGAACACCTCAGATGAACAAGAAAGGTCTGAAAGATGCAATTTAAACAAGTAAGGCCTAGGACAGAGCCCTGTAGGACACCTTCACTGTAACCAAGGATTTCTCCTGTCCAGTTGGTGTCTGATACTTGCCATGTCCTATTTGCAAGCCATGCAGCTATCCATCTTATCAACAGTACATCAATACCTAGTTGTGCTAATTTATTGATCAGTGTTTTGTGTATGATCCTGTCAAGTGATGAAGTTAAATCTATATAAATCACATCACAGCACAATTTTTCATTCATAGCTGTTATTATATTGTTATAGAACATCATGTTACAGGTGGTAATAGATCTATTTTTAACATATGCATGCTGATATATGGTTTCAAGTCCCAACCTATCCAGTTCTGACAATAACTTATCCAGTATTACCTTCTCCATTAATTTTCCACAACATGAAAGTAGACTTAAGGGTCTATATGATTCTGGGTTTGTCCTACTCCCCTTTCCCTTAAAGACAGGTTTAATAAGCGCATGTCTCCAATCTTGAGGAATCTCCCCATATTTATATGACCTAGTGAATAATAGATATAATGGTAGTGTAAGTTCTTGCTGAAGTGTTCTCAGGTCATTGTTACTTATTTCGTCTCCTCCCTGCGCTTTGTTTGGATCCAGGTTGCACAGTTCCTTTTCAATATAATCATATTTGATTCCAGCATCTGGGGTTACCTGGATGTCACTAGGACAACCTACCACCACTTTTGTGGAGCCAAACTGTTTTGCATAAGATTTTGTAAATTTATCTCTAATCTGTTCAGTCTGAGAATAAATTTTAGAATCTGCACACAGTTTATCAATGTGTGTATCTTTACTCCTTCCACATATTATGTATCTATAAAAAGGTTTCCTATTATGCTCAATATCTTTATATAAAATGTCCTCAAATTTTTCTTGATCTCGTCGAACACTATGCTTAATCTGTTTGTCCAGCTTGTTTATATCAATTTTCAAAGTTGTAGTTCGACCTGTCTTCCATTTTGTATATATTTTGTCTCTCACCTTAATCAGGTATCTTGTTCTTATGGAAATATACCCCCCTGATGTATGCCTAGATCCTGATGTTAAACATTTTTTTGACTTTTTGCACTCAAACAATTTCTCTTTCAAAACTTTTCACATTTCATCTGCAGTTTTTCCACTGAACACCTCACTCCAGTTAGTTTTATATAGTAACTGTTTTGCTTCCCTATAATCTGTAATTAACCTTCTGTGCATTTATTTAGATTTCAGTTTGGCAGAATTATCTAGCAACAAATTAACCTTAATAACCGCATGATCACTGCACATCAATGGTGATAAAACTTGACTTGAAGTTACAGTAATTTCTTTGGGAACAAAGACTATATAGTATATTCCATCCCCTGGTAGATTTTTTTGCAATCTGAAGCATTTGTTGTTCCTGAATATACTCTGTGAATAATGTCTTTACTAACGTTGTTGAATCAATATTATTCCAGTCTGTTTCTGGTAAATTTAAGTCCCCAGCTAATATTATTGTTCCCTCCTGTGTATACATATACACATACATATGCACACACACGCACACACACACACACACACACACACACACACACACACACACACACACACGCACACACACACACGCACACACACACACACATATATATATATATATATATATATATATATATATATATATATATATATATATATATATATATATATATATATAGATATATAGACAGATACATAGATAAATAGATAGATATAGATATGGATTACCTTCACAAGTTTGAAGTTTCAAAATTTCGAACTGCAAATGATCGAGACCATAAGATTGAAGTTTTGAAACTTTGAACAGCTGAATAGAGATCACTGTATAGTGTGGAACAGAAAATTTGCCATTTTCCTAACTATAGTGTGATCTAGGAGTTGGTATACTTATTTAGCAGGGGGGTTGGGGGTACAGGGGGGGCTTGCCCCCACTGCAAAAACGTAAAAAAAAATGTGTTTTATTTTTTTTATAACAGTTTGGAAGTTTCAAAACTTTGATCTTATAGCCTCGACCATTTGCAGTTTGAAGCTGTGAAACTTTGAGCTTGTGAAGTAGATCCATGCATACATTTATATATATATATATATATATATATATATATATATATATATATATATGGTTCTACCTGACATAGTCGAAACCACACAACACCGACAACGACATCACCGACACCACATAATCGACAGTCCATTAACACGAAACCTCACATACCCGACAACGAAATAACCGACGGTACACAAACACGAAACCCCATACACTGCACACACCACAATAACAAAAATAAAAACAAAACACATCCCCATTCCACAAACCACACACACAACACAAGCACACCAAAATCCTTACAAACCCACACTAAACCTTACCTAACCCTAAGGTCCGTCACTATCGCACACGTACCTAACCCGCTCCCTAACCCTAACTCACTTAACCCACCCTATCGCCCTAACCCTAACTCACTTAACCCACCCCTATCGCCCCTAACCCTAACTCACTTAACCCACCCCTATCGCTCCTAACCCTAACTCACCTAACCCGCCCTAACCCTAACTCACTTAACCCACCCCTATCCCCACAGACCGTCAATATCCACACTTACCTGACTCGCACCCTAACGTCCGTCACTACCGCATACTCACACAGCCTTTTCCCATGTCGGCATCCTCGGCGTCGGTGTTGTCATCCGTCGTGTCGGTCTTCTGCATTGTCGATGTTCTGGAGCTCCGGATTCCATTGTCGGTCTTCTGCGCTGTCGACGAAGTCAGGTAGAACCATATATATATATATATATATATATATATATATATATATATATATATATATATATATATATATATATATACAATATATATATATATGTAAAGCTGTATATCTTTCTATATATCTATATACATACATACTATATATGTGTGTGTATATGTGTATGTATATATATATATATATATATATATATATATATATATATATATAAATATATACATATACATTTATATATATATATATATATATATATATATATATATATATATATATATATATACATGAATACATAAAATGTGTATGTATATATATATATATATCTATGGGTTCCATACACTAGATCGAATTTTCACTAATTCGAAATAGTGCATGGAATGCTCACTGCAGCGAAAGTGCACTTAATCGAAAATGCACTTACACGAAGTTCAGTACAACAAATGGGTGTTGTACTGAACTTCTGTGCAGTACTCACGGACCTTAGGGTTAGGTCCAGGGTCATAGTAAGGGATAGCCTGTAGGGCTATCCCCTTACCATGACCCATGCCCTAACCCTAAGGTCCGTGTCGACTGCAGCGCAGTGAAGGACATAGCAATGTCCTCCACTATGGTGCGATAGTCACGAACCTTAGGGTTAGGCATGGGTTAGGGTTAGGGGATAGCTTTACTTACTATCCCCTTACCCTAACCCATGCCCTAACCCTAACGTCCGTGACTATCGTACCATAGTGGAGGACATAGCTTGTTTTTATGTCCTCCACTGTGCCAAGTGCTTTCGGTGAAGTGCACTTCATAAAAGTTCACTTTAAAGTGAACTTTCTCAGAGTGAGGCTTCCTATTACAAGCTCAAGTAGTGAACTTTCGTTCTTGTAATAGGAATCCATATATATATATATATATATATATATATATATATATAGAGCTTTATATCTATACATATATATATATGTATATATATATATATATATATATATATATATATATATATATATATATATATATATATCTATATATATATATATATATATATAGTTATAGTTATATATATATATGTATATATTTATATATAGCTTTATATCTATATATCTATATATATATATATATATATATATATTATATATATATATATGACATATATATACATATACTTATATATATATATATATATATATATATATATATTTTATATATATATATATATATATATATATATATATATACATACATACATACATATCTGTGTGGAGGGGGGGTTTCTTTTTGGCATTTGTTAATGTTTCAAGGATTTTTTTTAGAGCTGCTTTACCTCAGAACCCTTACAAGGAAAAATCTTTGCCATATTTTTCTTTAATATTTGTAGCAGTTTTCTAAACAAATATGTATTCCTCAGTTACTTGCTCACTTATGCTGCGTAATCAGTTGACACTGGAACTAGTATGTTTTAGTTGGATATGATAGTCTGAAATTGGGTATGCATACAGTACAAAATACTGTTTATACAAAGGTATGTGAATCAACATGTCATTCTTTGTCTTCAAAAAATACCTTTTTATTTTAAGTCATGTGCTTTAATTTTATTTAATGTTAGAATCTTTATACTACCTTGTAAGATGGTTGTATTATCTACATGAAAAAAGCAGTTTTCCTTTTGATGGACAGTCCATTTAATGTTGACATTTGCCTCACCATTTCTTCATATTGATTCAGTTGCATGTGCTCCTATCATTGCCTTGTTTATGTTGATGTATATATTTTTGTATAATTTTCTATAACCATACAGTGGATACTTGTTTCTCTTTTTGCTCAATAGCTTTCACCCAAATATCCTGTACTTCAAATGTTACACTAATTTACTTAGAAAACGATTTACTTCTATTAGTACTTTTCTGCTTACCTCCACTGATGAAGGAGTCTGAAATTTATTTGTTTTTCTTTCACTCTGTATATCACAAACAATACATTACTTGGGAAGTAGCCTCACTTTTACATGGCACATATCCAAGTGTGAGTATTTTTCTGCACAGACTCCTGAATGTATATTTTTGTACTGTATGTTCTTTGAGGGCTCAAAACATAAGGAATATATGTCTATACAAACAGGATTGTAGCCAGAGATATACATTTTGTACTCAAACCTAATGTTGCTGCCTCCACTACGCACTTGTAATTTTAAAAATGTACTCAGCCCTCAAAATGATACCCCCAGATACATGGGAAGAAGCATTTTATTTTCAATTGTTACAATTTATTTCCATAAAAAGCTAGTTTTAAAGGTGTATTCCTTTTGCACAAGAATTCTTTGTGTACAGCTATACTGTGTGTATTCATTTACACAGTTCTAAACATTCTGTGCTTTTTGAGTGTTGACATTTGCAAGAGATGCTCAGAAATAAATATACTAATTTCAGTACACTGAATATGCCTAGCTACACCCTTGTATACAAACATAGTCATCAGTTTCTGTTACCTAAGCTTCATAAATACCATGTTATTTCTTTTGAGCTAGCACAGCATTATAAATTTTCATCTTGATTCACCTGAAACATTAATTGCTGTTACATCTGTCTCATGTTTTTGGATCAGCTTATGCCATTTTGGCTCAAATGAACTCTGATCACTGTCTACGTCAAATAATTGAAGATATGGCTGCAGTATTTGGCTTTATGAAGATTAAATTATGTATGTTATATTTGTGATTTGAATTATCTTCTGTATTTTACATTTTCTGTTTGACTTTTAACCCCCCCCCCCCCACGCACACACTTCTGAGGGAAACTAAACAATGGTCCCACTACCTGTACCCAGTTGGATTAGCAGGTTCAGTGAGAGTGGGAACCAGGTATCCCTGAAGTAAAGAATAACCCTACAACCAGTCATATACATTCCTCTACAGGTGAGAGTAAGGTGGTAGGAAACATGTCAGCTAGCACGTTCCTCAGAGCACTGTACCCTAGGCTGTCTAGATTTGCAATGCCTGGTTGGCCAGGGGAGGAAGTGTACATGCTCCCTTATATGCCTCTATTTACTTAACTCTTTAGGGTGGGCAATATACCTGGCCACTGTTAGGGGTCACCATTACTGCAGGTCTAGCAGACCCCCCACACACACACACACCAAATGATGAGAGAGCTTGTGTCAGTCATTTGAAACATATTCTCCCCTACCCTTTCCCTCAGACTTTCATGCCACTAACCAAATACAGGTCATATGGACTTTTGCCAAGGCTCCATTCCCTCTACCACCAGGATGATGTGCACTTTTAATCTTTTCAACTAATCTGTACATGTTTCCTATTGACTATTTTAACTTTGCAGTGACAATGTGACTTCTTAATGTAGTGTCTTTCCTAACTGAATAGCCTGTTGCATTGTGTGACAGAGAATCTGCACAGGAGACTTGAATAAAAGTGGCACACATATTCTAAGAATAACATAGCGATGAAGTTCTTTCTTAGTAACCTTCTTTGCAGTAGATGACCGAATGATGTCTATGAAATTATAAACTAGAAGAGCAGGGAAGCCGTAAGTCTGGATCGGATACTTTGCTGATTTACTAACATCCTTAGAAAAAATAGATAGTATTATTGGAAAACTATGACTTATCAAAATAAATATTGCAGCATCGAAAAGGTATTGACTCACCACCAGAAATTACTTCATGCCTCTTCCTCTCATTGATTTTATTTATTTATTTATGTGTTTGTTTATTTATTTATTTATTTATTTATTTGAGCAGGCAAATGGACTCTATTATGTGGCCTACTTTTCAGCAATATCGTATTTACAACCATGTAGCTAGTATGTACACCAAGTACTAAAGTCAGTAATTGTTTTGTTTAGGTCACAACATCATATTTTGCACAGGTGTGGGTGGTGTTTACTTGATGGAAATCACAACGGAGCTAAGTGTTTTACACATTTTTAAATGTTATTTTAATTCTCTACTTTTTGAACTATAAAAAAATTAAACCTCTGCTGTTAGGCATTACTGACTTAATGTCAGTGAAATACTGCTACACACCCAGCAGTGGGGCTGGTGCACCTCTGCACTTCTGCTGTACATAACTTAAGTGTCTTGCAGTCCTTTGGTGGGGGGTGAGGTGGGTGGAAGCCACATGATGGATGTTATGCTGTCTTTTTTTTATCTCATCTTCTTAAGAACAGCTTGATTCACCCGAATATTTATTTTTTGAAAAATAAAAGCTATGACATTATAATTATAATATCAGCCCACATTACACCAGGAGTACTACTTGCTATTATACATCCTGGTTTGTCTTAAGATAAAGAATTGCCTTATAAAGTTAAACGGTTTTTGTGAAGTACAAGGTAATATTTCTAATCTGAGAGCTTTGAGATGGCTGGTAAAAGACAAAAAAACGAACAGATAGTAAAAGTTAGATGCAGAGGATAAAAAATCATAATGTTAAATGGGACAAGCAATGTCATGATGAATTTAATTAAAATTAGATAAGCTCTAGGATCAAGGAGGTGGTTGGAGGCAGTGATATCCCTTAGAGAAAGTTCACAGCATGCAGTTAAGTATTCTGAAAGCAGATAAAGGCAGCCTATTAGTAAAGATTGTTAGTGTTGTGAAGAACTTATAGCCTGCCCTGGGAATGGTTTGAAGTGTTTTGGGTAATCCTTTCTTATTGTTAATTTTTATTTTATTTATTTATTTTTATTTTACATTTGTTGACCGGGCTAGTCTAGCTGGACACATGTCCATTTTCAGTAGAGGCCCGGGGAGAAAAGCTCCAAGAAACCATACAGAGTTAATACAAAGTTAATATCAAAGTTATGACAGATATTATAAGAACATCAATTATTACATAAAAACAATTTTTTTTAAATTTATTTATTAATTTTTTTGTATGCAGTATTATTGTTTGTTGATACATTAAGGGAAGATAATAAAGGATGTAGGGTGAGATTTAGTGATATAGGAGAAGATTCAGTCGGGGTTGGTACAAGAGCATAGCCAGTGTTTATTGAGATATAGTTTTAGATTCCTTTTAAAAAGTGAGAGAGAAGTCTGAGATGTGATTTCAGAGGGTAGTTTATTCCATAGTTTTCCAACAGAGTTAGAGAACAAGGAGTCACCTGCTAAGTTGTTGGGTTTAGTAGTAGTGATCAGTAGTTTGTTGGAGGAGCATAGATTTTTGAGATTATTATAAGGTGTAATGAGGTTAGACAGTATTGGAGTGTTGCTGGGTTGATACAGGGTCTTGTGGGCTATAGTGAGCTTGTGAAATTGAAGCTGGTTAAGAAATTCAAGCCAGTTTAATTGTCTTAGATTTAAACAGTGATGGGTTCTAAAAGGAGAGCCTGAAGCAAATCTAGCAATATTATTATAGGATGTTGCTAGTTTATTGAGGTTGTTTTTAGAGAGATTGGTGTATATAGGAGAGGCGTATAGAAGAGTGGATATTAGGTGAGTTCTGGCTATAGCGGTCCTAGCTTCTGGTGTAAGATAGGGTTTAATTCTGTAAAGGGATCCTAGTTTTTTGTTAACTAATTTTATTGTGGTGTTTATGTGAGTATCAAAGTTAAGATTGTTGTCTACTGTTATTCCTAACAGTTTAGTGGTAGGGTCAGGAGAGATAAGAGTACCGTTGTTAGAAATGAGATTGAAATGTAAAGAGGAGGACTTTCAGGTTGGTGTGAAAAGTAGCAGTTTAGTTTTCTTGGGGTTTAGGAGAAGGCAGCGGTGTGAGAACCATTGTTCTACAGTGTTGAAAGCATTTTGGGTAAGAGTCTGAAGTTCAATTTGAGAGGTGGCTGAGCAGATTATGGTAGAGTCATCTGCATATTGAATGCAGGTGGAGTATGGAATGGCTGTGTGCAGGTCTTTAATGAAAATGGAAAATAGGAGTGGGCCTAATATGGAGCCTTGTGGGACTCCGAGGGGGATAGAAAGGTGATTAGATAGTTTATTTTGCCAGAGTACAGCCTGCTGACGGTTTTCAAGGTAAGATGTAAACCAGTTCATAGATAGAGGATTAAGTGAAAAATAATTTAGTGTGTGAAGGAGTAGTTGGTGATTAACCATGTCAAAAGCTTTAGATAAGTTAATGAAAACTGCGGATGAAAGAAAATTATTATTGCAGTTATTGTTGATGCAGTTTGTGAATGATAGCAGGGCAGTGGTGGTACTGTGGAAAGGTCTGAAACCATGTTGACAGTTAGCAAGTAGGTTGTTCTGGAGAAGGTGGCTAAGAAGTTGTTTATGGATGCATTTTTCCATAATTTTTGCAATAGGGGATAGTAAAGCTATGGGGTGAACGTTAGAAAAGTCATTGGAGTTCCCCCCTTTATGTAGTGGGATGATATGCAAAATTTTCCAGATAGATGGGACAGTTCCTTCGCTTATGGATCTATTTATCAGAATGGAAATGGGATAGGCAATGGCTTTGCCTCCTTTTTGCAAGAATTCTGCTGGGAGTTTATCAGCTGAGGGGGTGGTAGGTTTTAACTTTTGGAGAAGGGAGGAAATATAGGAAGTAGACACTGATTGTAAGTGAAATAGAGGGGGTGGATTTGTAGAAGAAGTGGGCAGATTAGAGGTATCAGGAGATAGGTGGCTAACTAGAGTTTGGATGGTGTATGTGAAGAAAGAGTTAAAGGCATTAGCTGTTTGTGTGGTATTCTCAGGGTTTGAGCCTTGTGGGTTGGGTGTGATCGATTGGCCTGGGAAAGGAAGATTGTTAATACTAGTCCAAAATTTTCTAAGTTCCTTGAGAGAGGTTTGCTGTTATTGGAGATAAAAATTATTTTTGTCTAGCAGGATGGCTTTTTTTGTACTGTTTCTATGTTCTCTAAAGGTTTGGCGGTCTGTCAGATTCTTAGTAGTATGCCATTTTGCCCAGGATTTGTTTCGGAGTAGGATTTTTTGTTTAGGATTATTAGTGAGCCAAGGGGCTGGTTTATCTTTGGTTCTAATAGAGCAAGTTGGTGTGTGGTGGTCAAGGGTGGTTAAGAATGTAGAATTAAAGTATTCCACTGCTTCGTTTAGAGGGAGAGTTTTTAATGGTGTCCAATTACATTGTTTCAGTTCTGTTTGGAAAAGTTCTGGGTTAAATTGCTTTTTTGAGCGTATTATTCTGAAAGTGTTAGGGAATATTATGTTGTTTTTTTGTCTGATAATATACGTTAGTGAATGGTCACTTAGGTCATCTGGAAGGGTTCCTGTTATGTAGGTTTGTTGAGGAGCATTAGTAAGTATCCAGTCCAAGGTACTTTCTTTGTTATTGAGTCTATTGGTTCTGGTAGGGCAGTTTATAAGTTGGGAGAAGCCATATAGGTTAATATGAGTGGTAGGGTTTATACTTGTACAGGAATTCCAATCTATATTAAAGTCCCCAAGGACTATGGTTTCTTGTGGGAGATTAATAGAAAGCCAGTTAAGGATATATTCGAGTTTATTAATGTTATTTCCTGGGGGAAGATAAACACAGATGATATTTATGGCTTTACATTTGTTGATCTGAAGTTTGGAGATAATTATTTCTTCACTATTGTCCAAAGGTAAGTTAAGATTTATAATGCTGACTTGAAGCTCTGTTTTATAGGGGATTGCTACCCCTCCTCCCTTTTTTGAAGTACTGTCAAGTCTAATGATATTGTAACCAGGTGGGGTGATTTCATTGTCTTTAATGGTAGGTTTTAGCCATGTTTCTGATAAACATAGGATATCAAATAGGTGAACCTGTAGGAGGGCGTGAACTTGAGCAATTTTATTGCAAATACTATGTATATTAAGATGCGCTATAGAGAGTGAATTGGAAGGTTTGGTAGGTGATAGGGTCCTAGTTTTGTCTTGGTTGCTGGTTGCAGTAGTAAGGGGATAGTTAGGGCCAGGGTTGGGATGAATGTCCCCATCTAAAAGTGAGTGGGGGAGTGTTAAAGGTTTAGGCTGGAGAGGCTTACAATAATAGTCAAATTATTTTCTAGTTTTTAGGTTAGTGAACTTAATGTGTGCTAATCTGTGATATTTGGCTAGTAGGTAGCTGGGTTTGAAAATGAGGTTTAGGAAGTTATGGGAGAAAGGTATTGTTGGTGTTGAGGTGTGTTTGGATGGGAAGGGAAGGGTATAGTGGAGTGGTTGTTCATAGGAGGTAAGAAGATAGGTGGTGACTAGAGGAGGTAGGAGAAAGACCCAAATTAATAAGTGTAATTTGTGAGAGATGATAAATATAGACATTTTTAAGGTTAGTGAGGTGAGAGAGAGATGGGAGGTAGGTATTAAAAGCACTTAAGAGATCTAGTAGTAGATTGGGTATTAGAGCAAGGAGGGATGAGAGGTAGGTATTAGTGGGTATGTTGAATAATTAAAATGAAGATAATGAAATAAATTAATATAATCTTCCATGGGCTAATATAGCTGAGATAAAGATGTGCCAGAGAAGAGTGACTTTGGAAGGGTAGCCTTACTAAAATGGTGATCACCAATAAACTCAATATTACAAACTTGTGCTTACTTAAAAACAGCATCAGCTTATTTAAAAGGACTAGCCAGTCTGATGATTTAGAGCGGTAAAGCCCTGACTATAGCCCAGTATTTGATGGAGCTGGTAGCGAAGATGGGTATACCTATCTTGCTAGGAGTGCGGGTGCTGATATCTCACCAGTAGAGCTCTGGTGGTGGGTGCCAGTGGGCAGGAGGAACAGTGATGACACAGCTGCCCTACAAACATGTGGTAGGACATGTACTCATGTAGCTCCCCATTTCCCATCCAGCCTTAACATAACATTAGCATGTTAGAGGTGGCAATATCATCCAAAAATGCTGGTAGAGCAAACCAAGGCAAAGTAGAAGCATAAATACAAACGTTTATTGTGTGAGTTCTTTCACGGCTACCATTGCCGCTTTTTCAGACATTCAAAATACCATTGCCATTCATTTTAATTTAAATAAACAGTAACCAATGAAAATGCAGTTGCAATGAAACAATTAAAGAATTTGTATAGGAAAGCACAATAAGAACAATATAAAAGTATATAACACAGGATATTATATATATATATATATATATATATATATATATATATATATATATATATATATATATATATATGTAAGAGCACTATCTACCTAAAAACTCTATTTTTTTAACTGGTTTGATACATATTTTGCCATTTAAACCTTTTCCTTTATTACCCCTCATCCTTATTATCCATTTTAATTCAGAAATTTCTAACCTATTCTCAATTCCCCCATACAGCATCATATATTACATCAAGGGCCCTAAACTTAAAGTTTTTTTCAATACTATATGTATTAACATGTTTGACCAAAGCATTTGTACAGATGGAATTATTAATGCTGTAAATCTGCTCTCTAATTCTGTCACGAAACCTACGGTCAGTTTTACCAATATAAAAACTAGTGCAGACTTGACACACAGCAAGATAAACTAAATGAATAGTGCCACAGTTTATTCTAGCATTAAACTTCAAGAGCCTTCCAGTATCTGGATGTAGAAACTCATTGGTGGTGTCTATATATTTACTCCAATTGCATTTAAAGCATGGAGAGGTACCACAGGGAGTGTTAAGTCTGGTTCTCCCATCATAAATTTTAGGATGACATAGCATTCTCTTTAAATTTTTCTTGTTTTTGTACACGAACCTGAGTTTATTACCTACCACAGAAGTAACATCTTTAGCTGTAGTCAATATCTGCCAGTTGTTCCTTATAACATTCTCAATCTGCCTAATGTTACTAGAACGAGTCACTGGAACTCTCAAATCATTTTCTTTTCTCTCTGTTGTTTGTCTGTTCCAAGGGCCTTCAGAGTATTAAGGTTTACCCTCCTCCCTTCGCAAGCCTGTTATATTGTGAAAAGCTGCATCAACTTCATGTTTGCTGTAACCCCTGTTCTGAAATCTAGTCTGCATTGCAGAAGTTTCTTTAGCAAAATCCAAATCACTAACATTAAGTCAGGAAGCTCGTAGTTCCTGACTTCTAACTATATTATGAGACATGTGTGGGGGGTGCATACTCTTTCTATGAAGGTAATTGTTCCTATAACAACTTTTTCTAAAGGTTTTATTAGAAAGAGAATGATTCTCTGCTCTGAAAACTGTAACATCTAAAAAGATTAATGGAAACTGTAGAGTAATTCAAAGTGAACCTTAAAAAAGGGGTGGTTGAATCTAAGTACTCATGGAATTTTATAAGAGATTGTTCATCTACAAATCTCCAGTAAAAAGTCACTTGTTTAAATTTTTTAAAGATAAAGTTGTCCTCCCAATGTGCCATCACAATATTGGTGTAGCTGTTGGCACTAGTGCCCATAGCTACACCTTTCTGTTGCCAATATACAGGCTCCGCTGGGAGGCCATGGTGGTGCAGCAGTTAGCATTGTCACCTCACAACAAGAGGTTCTCTGGTTCGATCCTCGGCTGGGGTGCCTTCTGTGCAGAGTCTGCATGTCCTCCCTGTGTTCGCATGAGTTTCCTCTGGGTGCTCCGATTTCCTCCCACATCCCAATGACATGCTGTAGGTGGATTAGACACTCTAAATTGGCCCTAGGTGTGAGTTCATGCATGTGTGTGCCTTCCATGGAAGGTTGGGCGCCAGGCTGGCAACTCAACACCATAAAACTTCCAATCATAAGGGGACAGGTGATCCGCTATGGCGACCGCTAACTGGCCAAAAGAAGAAGATTTTCAAGAATAACGTCCATGAACAAACAAATCAGTTCAATAAAGGCTCCACTAAAGCTGCTATTATTGCATAGATATTCTTTTAATGAATCAATGCCAATGTCATTAGGTATACATGTGAATAAAGACTGTACGTCTAAAGTCACAAGAATATAGGTGTCACAGTTTTTATCCTGTTCTACAAAAGTATACAAGTCATCCAAGACATTTTTCATGTCATTCAATACATATTGATTGATGTTAAGTACACTTCTTAGATTTTTCTAAACAAATATAGAAATATTTTCTGTGCACCACCCTCTACCGGACACTATAGGTCTGAACGGTGGTTTATAAGCATCCTTATGCACTTTTGGTAGCCCTTATAAAATAGGAATGACAGGCTTCTCACACATAAAATACTTATACTGTTCAACAGTGATGTTACGCCCTAATAAACAGTCATATAAGGTGTTATTAACACTCTGAATTATGCTATAAGTACATGTACTTAAGAAGTAGTAATTAAAGTATAAGTATCAGTATCACGAAGCAAACATAACATTTGATTATCATGAAAAACTCTATCCATTACTACCACAGGACCTCCTTTGTCTGCAGGTTTAATGATAATGGAACTGTCGTGAGATAAATCCTTATGGGTCTGTTGTTCATTAGTACTTAGATTAAAATGAATTTTCCCCATTTTCCTATGAGTAAATAAAGCAATGATATCATCTTCACATTTTCTCTCAAAACCTTCTACAGCAGCATTATTGACAGGTGTAAAAGAACTAGGTTGTCTAAAAGTTGTTGTAAGGCTATCACCTTGCTCATTATCATTCGGTTTGAAATAAACTTTCAGCATATGGATAGCGGGAAGAGCGAGGGAAGTTGATAGTAGGTACTGATGTGGTGAGAGGAGAAATGAAGTAGTTAGTGTTCGGTAGGATTAAGCAGAAAAATAAAATATTTTGCAAGGGCAAGAGATGGGCAGATAAAGAGCAGTAAGTATATTAAGTAATGGTAGAGGAAGGGGTAGAACAGTTACAAATTCAGTTAAACAGGAGATGATTTTGGAGAGCAGTTTTAAAGTTGCAGGGGATATGTTGTAGCTGGATCTTTGTAGGTAGAGTATTCAATTTTTGGTGATGTTCCATGAGTATAATAACTGTCCTGCTGGTAATTTAGGTTTATGAACTTGAAGAAGCTGCTGTTGTTCATATCGCAAGGGCCTAGTGTGGTTATAAAACGTGAGTAGCGAGTTAAGTGCAGGGCAGTCTTGTGGTTTGTAAATAAGTTTATGAGCAATTGTAAGCTGGAAGAGGACTAGTAGGTAGTGAGGGAGTTTGAGCCATTGTATTTTTTTAGGGCAATACAGTGGTGAGTAGAATGGCGACTGTTTGTAGCAAATGTAGTTATCTTATTATAGCATGTGTCTAATTTTGGTTGCAGAGAGGACTGTAAATTGGTAAGTAAAAGTGCATCATAGGTAAGAGAGGGTAATAGATATGATTGTGCTAGCACTTGATTAGTATGGAGGGAGAGGAACATATTGTGCCCATAGAGCAACCCTAACTTTTTGTGGGTCTTACTAATATTGTTTTGAATATATAAATCAAATTTGAGGTTTTCATCTATCATTACCCCTAATAATTGAATGTGAGATACTAGTTCAATTTTTGTTGAGTTGAGAGAGAATATGTTGATGTTGGCTTTGTTTATAGGGGATTGTTTCTCGGGTGTGAAAATCATAAGTTTGGGAGGTTTTTTTGGATTTAGAGAAAGGTGATTATTGTGAAGCCATGTCTTCGCAGTGGAAAAAGCTGCCTGAGTATTTTTCTGAAGTATCTTTGTATTGGGTGCAGAGCAGACTATGGTGGAGTCATCTGCATACTGGACTAGAGAACCATGCAGAATAAATAAGTAGAGATTGTTAATAAAAATATTAAATAGAAGAGGGCCTCAAATTGAGCCTTGTGGGGATGCCAGTAGGGTTGTGAAGGTAGGAGGAAATGGAATTTTGCCATTTAACAGCGTGTTCTCTGTTGGAGAGAGAGCTTTTGAAACAATTAAAAGAATAGGGAGAGAGCCGTATACTTGTGAGCTGAGAGAGGAGGATAGATTGAGAGATGGTATCAAATAATCAAATAATCTCAAATAAATAACGAGAGACATTTATCTTTCGGCCTTTATATCCTTCAGAAAATAGATGCTAATGTAAAACCCATTATTTTACAAATTTTCTAAGTTTATAAAATGAATATTTAAAGCCATTCATTGATTATGGACCTTTGTCCCTCCATTAGTTTTTATTCTGTCCAAAATTCTTGAACTAAAAGGCTGAGCAACAATCAACATAATTTATTTACCACAGGTCTCCATGAAAAACACTTTAACAGACTGTTAAACTTTAAAACGTAACTAACTCTGCACTCTATTTCAGAACACTCCACTGAAGTAAATGGAAACCAGCATTCTTATTTTGTAGTTAATATAGAAAACTGGTCCTCTCCAGTGAATTAGCATAACACTCAGAAAATTATAATGGTAGTGTAGTTTGATGGATGTTACCAGTGTAAAATTCCTACTAGCAGCTTTTGTTTAATACAATGTGAGGGGGGTTGCTACTCCTTTAACTAAGCATTATGGGGTTTAAAGGGAGAAATTATATCTTGTACAATATAGATGGATATGTTAGTATGGAATACACTGAATTCCTCTTACAAATGGAGCAAATTAAGTGATCTATCTGTTGATTTCCCTGTTAAAGCCAACCTCTTTCACCACAGAGTTGGAATAAGCGTAGCACTATCAGCAGTGCAAGAAAGTACAGGAACCAGTGATTTATGCTTCACCTTGATTTTACTCAAGTGCAGAGATATTAGGCAGTTCATGAATAAATATGTGACTAATAGGGCAAAATGAAGATACATTAAGAAGGTTGGCAACATCAGCGGCTGGATAGCTTTAGTCTCTTAAGAAAAGGCTCAGACAATATGCACCTCTGCTGTCAATCTAAATGGTCAGTGTGGAATGAAAATGGAGGCATTTATCTTTTTTTGGGATGAGTGTTTCTAATATGAAAAAAAATATTAAAATATTGATAAAGGAAAACCCTTAAAGTCAGCACTTAATGCAGATTGAGGGGTAGGGGTGACTTTCCATGTAACACTGTAGTGTAAGAAGATGTGTCATCTTTACTATATCTTGTACAATAAAGAAGTATACATTAGCATCAGATACACTGAATGACTGATCATCTCTAACTATAAAACCTCTACTTTCCTCCTTTACCATGACTCAGGCTGAACTAGAGGTTTCTAGCTCTATGGGCAAGACAAGGGTGGATAGCGAGCCTGTGATGCATATCTATCATCTGAAGAAAGCAGTAGCAAAGGCTTGTTAATAAGAACAGGAGCAGGGGAGGAAGTGTGCAACTTGTATAGCTAACCTAAAAAGTGCAACTGCAATTCATAGCTTGAGAACGTTTACTAAGATTTCAGAACAAGTGGGAAACCTCACTTGCATGATTGCTTTGAGACTTACAAAATTGTTAGCCATCCAGTTCAAGTCACCCAGCTATAGACACCTCAGAGACAACAGGTGCTTCAACAAAGTATATTAGTTTAAGTGTGTGCACACTTATGCAACCAGCTTATTGTACGTTTTTTATTTTTTATATTTTTCCCCTAACAGATGTGTTTGTTTTTCAATTGAATTGTAAAGGTTATAGGTCACATTCAAGGTGGGAACAATTTTGAAATGATTTATTGTGGTCTCATTTTTTTATATCACAAAAACCTGGCATTTTACCAGGGATGTATAAACTTTTTATATCCACTGTGTGTACATGTATGTGTATATATATATATATATATGTATATATATATATATATATATATATATATATATATATATATATATATATATATATATATATACACACACACACACATATATAGATACATGAAAAATAAATATATATATATATATATATATATATATATGTGTGTGTGGGGGGGGTTCAAAAGATGAAGCCAGCACCAACTTTAAATAACTGCCTTTATTTCTTCAAATTAGATCCACAGACCATGTTTTTGCTTCAAGAGCTTTTTCAATGTTTACCTAAAAAAATAAAACAAAAATTAAAGCAGGAAATAAATAGCTAACACTAATATTTACATAACAGTTTTGCAAATGAATTAGACCTGGAAAGTATCACTCATTAACAGTTTTATCTTGTTGCATAAAACAGAACAAAAATGAAAAACCCAGACTTCAGAATGCAAAAATAGTTCATATAAAATCGGTAGCCTGTCCAAATTTCATGCAATAGTCGTTAGCATACCAAATAAATATAAATGAAGGCATTAGACCAGCTGTTTACAAACATAACTTACATAAATGTTTACTTAACATTTCTTCAGATAAATCAAGCCTAAAAATCTGCCACCAAGTTAACATTTGCCTTGTTGCAAAATGTGGGTCACAAATGAGAAATCAAAACTTGTGCATTTCAAAATTACTCACATAAATCAATAGCTTGCCCAGGATTCAAACAGATGTTGCCACAGCAAACAATTTCATACGTTTTTTGGCAGATATTTCAAAAGCACAGACATTAAAATTGCAATAAATTGGAAAATACATATCTAATATTTGCTACCAATGCAAACACAATAAATAACTGAATCATAGTAAGCTTATCATACCTAGAAAATTTAATGAAGACTACAAATGGATTAAAATGCCACTAAAATCTTCACTGATAGGTTAAGTATCCCTTTTATATGACTATACTGACCTCTAGGGGTAAATGCACCAAAAATATACTGATTAAAATGCAAAAACTCAAAAGGTGTTAAAAAGGAGTGTTGAAACAGACACTTCAAGAAAGGCTCAGTGGGCAAAAAATGAATCCTCATATTTCAAAATAATATGATATAATATGTCAATAGTTTAAGCAGTGTCCAGAAATCCATCTTGTTAAGTGAATTACAAATTAAAGATAATAAAGCATTTGCAGTGTGTGCATTACTACACAACATATCCCAATGCACACAGATACAGCAGGGAGAAACGATCTGGAGAAAGAAGCCCAGAGTCAGCAGCAGAGGAGGTATCTGATGAAACGTCTTTAGAGGAATTGGCTGTAGGAGATGCCTTGAATAGGGGGACGTGAGTGCAGTATGCCATGACACTGGCTAACCGGCAGCATCTGTTTCATAACTGTAGGCCAGAGTAAACATAACATGCAACAGTATGAGTGATTCATGCAGTTATACAACCAAGGCTATGCTATACCATGCATGGATTGTTCACACTGTGCAGCAGACACTGAATATTCATATAACAGAGTACTGAGGACAGAGCGCAGCTGTCATCTTATTCACAGGTGAGGAGGGCCACAATGTCGGGTATCAACAATTGGCATAGTGTGTGTGTGTGTGTGTGTGTGTGTGTGTGTGTGTGTGTGTGTGTGTGTGTGTGTGTGTGTGTGTGTGTGTGTCTGTGTGGGACTGCAGATTAATGCTTTGTGGGGCTGTATGCATCATGGATGAGTTAGGGTGGGGAGCTGGGGACTGTGCAGTGACAGGAAAGTATCTCCACTGAGGTATGACTTGGCTGTGGTGAGTGCAGCTGGTGCATATGTGTGCATTTGTGTTTGTAAATATACATAGACAAAGCATATGCAGATAATGTACAGCTGTACTGAGGTCTGCTGGACCAATCTAGGTCATCAGCAAGAGATAAATGCATTAGTTCTGTATATCCCCTTCTGCGGGATCGTCCAGTCCTAACAATGTAACAGACATAATCTACTGCATACACAGAGTATGGACTGATTCATGACAGTGAATGGCAGTATGTGCTACAGGTGGTCCTAGCATGACCACCCCATCAGTGTCTGCATCCACAACATCCAACAGTGCTCAACACTGAATGTTGGTGTGGAGATGGTGGAGGCACTTTGGGTCCTAGCTCGTGCTGTCTGCCTCCCCTAGTCAACTTCCCCACCAGTAGTGGAGAAGTACCATGGCCTTGATGGCTGGCTGCACTGTGGCATCTGTGGCATGCAGGCACCTTACAATGCTTCTCTATAATGCTCCACATAAAGCTAAGGTACTCTTACAGGTAATTACACAGACAATGGAAAACATTAACCAATTCAGCGATGGCTGCAGTGATCTCTGCTTGCCCCTGTATAATGACTCTGTGTAATTGATGAGCCATGACAGTAGAGACAGTGAAATTTGGGGATACCCATGGTGTGGTCATCCAGCATTATGCCAACCCCTAATGTCCTCCCCACACAAAATGGAGCTGGCAGCAGTCAAGGATGACTTCTGCTGGAGATGAGGGCATTCCTTGTGCTGATCCCTGCATAACTGGACAGGCCACAAAAGTACCTCGCAAAGAGGATCCTAGGACTTAAACACTAGTCCTATATGAACAGACTCAAAAAAACTCCAACTATTCTCTGTCTCATATCGCCTACTTAGAGGCGATCTCTGCTTAACTTACAAAGCCATGTCTGACCCAGCTCTGTTAGAAATGCTACATCTAAAGAAATCCCAATCCCTCTGCACCACACCCTCCAGAGACCTCAACCTCATTACCACAATCAACAGAACGTGCTGGAGGGACAGGTTCATAACCCAGAGACTGCCCATCCTATGGAATAGACTTCCCATACATGTCAAACAGAGAACCTCACTAGCCCTCTTCAACAGAAATCTTGATGATTGGATGGGAAGTAGAAAATTCACCCCGGGGATCACTCCAGTGGTTCTACTTAACAGAGGCACTGGGAACTATGGTTGGGTGGCACAATGCCAGGGTAATCCTATGGGCTAGGCTTGTAAAGGCTCCAGGGACATTAGGTTAGTACACACTTATGAACCTATGAACCTGTGATGTTTTGGCAACATTCTGTCCTACTGTGGTATATAATAAGTCTGAAGGGTTCATTACCCAGGGACAGGAGCTTTGTCTGTGGAAGGACAAGGGCTATGACCATCCCATTACCTGTATCTTCCAATGATATCATGACCTCTGGCTGTGTTGGGATTTGGCTGCCACCATCATTATTAGGCCTGGACAGTTCATCAGTATCAGGCATGCCTATATCCTCAGTGGTGGAATGTGGCAATACAGCATGTGTAAAAACACATAAACAGTACCCAGTCTTAAAATAAATCCTTCATCAATACCCACATCCCAGTGAAAGTAATCCTTTATAACAGTGTGCGATTGAGAATACATGGTTAGCATTCTTTGACAGACTGACGTACTTGTACTCTGTGTTTTTGTAAAGCAAAAAACATGCTCATTACTTGTATGGCCCTGAGTCTGACAGGTAATGCAGTTGGAGCCACATGGTAAGACATATCAAACTGTGCTCCATTTGGTTCTACACCCATGTCAAGAACTCCGCTATGGATAACATAACTGTGTGAATCCCAAGCAGACATGTCAAGAACTCTGACTCCGCTATAGATAACATAACCATGTGAATCCCAGACAGACATGTCAAAAACTCCACTGTGGATAACATAACTGTGTGAATCCCAGACAGACAAGGCAGGAACTCCTCTATGGATAACATAACTGTGTAAATCCCAGACAGACAAGCCAGGAACTCCTCTATGGATTACAAAACTGTGTGAATCCCAGACAGACAAGTCAGCAACTCCTCTATGGATTACATAACTGTGTGAATGCCAGACAGACATGCCAAGAATTCCTGTATGGTTTTCATAACTGTCTGAATGCCAGACAAACATGCCAGGAACTCCTCTATGGATTACATAACTGTGTGAATCCCAGACAGACATACCTAGAACTCCTCTTTAGATTACATAACTGTGTGAATCCCAGACAGACATACCAGGAACTTCACTATGGATTACATAACTGTGTGAATCCCAGACAGACTTGCCAGGAACTCCTCTATGGATTACATAACTGTGTGAATGCCAGACAGACATGCCAAGAACTCCTGTATGGTTTTCATAACTGTGTGAATCCCAGGCAGACATGCCAGGAACTCCTTCATGTCTGTCAGTGAAAAATCTGTCTGCAAACCCCCACCCCTGGCCCTCCACTCTTTAGCCAGGCAGGCTTCCTTACTGTGTGCATATATAGTTATGCCACTGACACTTCCACATATGTTTATATATCCAGCTTTACCAACCACCAATTTGGGTCTCCTTTAAAAGGTCCTGCCAGACGTCCTCATGGAAGAACTTGTTGTCATACTTCTCACTCCAGAGCATCTGCTGACCGTGCTTATGGAGGGACTGGATTAGGATGTCTTTCTCTTTCTGAGATAATTTTCTCTTGTGTAGTCACCTTCAGACATGACAACATGTAATGTCAAAGAAATAAAGTAATGGCATGTCATGCGTGGTATACCCCTACCTCAGCAGCAAATGAAAATGTCCAATGTTAACATCAGCCATTTTACATTCTACTGATAACGACAGGTAAGATGCATGTATGCAGTGCTGGCCTTAGCTGGTTTAGCACCCTAGATGAAGGGCAACATGGTGCCCCCAATACATCAGACAGTGCTCCTATGGTCACCCCTCCCTAGTTTTCCCACACTGCCAAGGTTACTTTTTTTCTTTTTCTCATAGTTTAATTTACACTTTAAGTTCTTTTTTTCCCTGTATTCATTCACTCAAAACATCCTAGATGCTCTGAGGTGCATTTCAAGATTTTTTTAATGACCTGTTTGATCCAATGATGTCCTGAAAAACATTCTGATTAAGGAAAGAAATCCAGTCTTATTCTTCAACTTTACTTTTTCCTGCATCCTTGCAACACATCCTAACTGACTGGGACTACATTATATTAACTGCAGAAGAAGTAAGTGAATTACTCTGAGGATCTGGGAGCCACTACCCCCTCTCCCAATCCCATGAGATTTCAGGTGCTTTGAGGTGCATTTCAAAGTTTTTTTAAACAGCCTTTTCCTCGGATGATTACCTGAACAATAATACTGATTAAGTAAAGAAATTCAGTGTTACTTTTCACGTGTGCTTTTTCTAGCATCTTTTCAACAGAAAACAGAAAAGCACTAAAACTGCATAAAGGTGCGAACCACTGTAGATAAATTTTAGCATCATAAGTCTAATTAACTGCTTTCATCATACAAAAGCTTCTTCAGAAACAATCACAATTAAAAAAATCCAAGTTTTAAGTTTTAAGTACAAAAGATGAATCAATCACTTTTTAAAAACAGTTAACACAAGTCCTAAAATTAACCCCTTCATAAAAAAATTATTTTTTTTATTTCGTCTCCTATCTTTTAAAAAACATTTAATATTTATAGTATCGTTCAACCATGGAAAATAGTCAGCCTAATTTGTCACTCCGTTTCTTTCCTTTCTGATACATTTTTATAACACCCCCTCTTAAATCTAAAGGAACATGTTCTAATACTGCAAATAAAAATTTCCTGTGTTTATTGCAAACATTAGAATGTTTGTATAAGGTATTACAATCACTTGTTTTTATCGAATATAAACGTTCTTATATTCTTTTTCCAAGGCTTCTCGTAGTCATGCCTATATAGAAGGTATGACATCCGGAAATTAACCCTATATAAATCATTCCCTTGGAAAGACAGTTAAACCTTCCAGTGATTTTAATGGTGTATTTTATATGTTCTAATACAATGAAGGGAGCCCTCAAAAATAAGCTTACAGGCTATACAAGAACCATATTTGCATGTTCCAAAGTCTTGTTAGAAACTAAAGGGGGAATTTTAGTACTATTTTCTGTAACAGAGTTTCAACACTATAATTTTTCTTATGTACAAACAATGGATGACTTCCTTTTACATTATATACTTTACTGTAATAGCAGAGCTGTCAACAGACATTTCTATATAACAACAGGCTACCATATCGTTGTTAAAATAAGCTCTGTTCACTATTCCCTTTGCTTCTTCTCTTTCCACTTCCTTTTTCTTTTTGGTCATTTTCTTTTGTGTTGTTTGCTTTTACTTTTATATTGAATCCAATAACTAAAATAGGTGCAAATTGGGTCTTTCTCTTAGAAGCGATTTCTTTTACTGTCTTCATCAAGAAGTTTATTTTATACCCTCTTTCAATAAATATGGAAATAATAAATTCAGTTGCCTTATCACAGTCACTATCTTTACAAATCATCTAGAGGCCCTGATAATTGTTTTATCGGATGTTCTTTTTTTTATAAAAGCCAGATGATTACTTCTGTAATATAGATAGCCATTAGAAAAAGTTTATTTACGGTAAATTCTACAATCAAAAATTTTAGTTGTCTATTCCATTCCAAATGGATATCTAAGAAACATACTTTGTTTCCTAATTCTCCTAAAACAAACTTCAGAAAATTGGTACTGTGATTCATGCCTTCATTGACATTCTAGCAATCATCTATAGTACAATTAAATATAAAAAACAGATTGTCCACAAATCTTTTATAATAAACAATGCTCTAAAAATAAGTTAATGAAAGCAAAGCATCCATTTCCCACCATCCTAAAACTAGATTCGCAAAAGCAGGGGTGACTGCAGACCCCATGGCAACACATTTTATTTGTTTCTAATAAGTTTTATTAAAATAAAAAAGTTATTGTTTAATAAAATTTAAAGTATAAAAAAAAATTATCAGATTATTGGTATTGTCAGTATATATTCCCATAAATAACCTAACACACTCAATACCTATATCTTGTGGAAATGTATCTTTTCAACAGACCCTAACTGACAAACACTGTACTAAGAGGAAATAACTGCATTAAGCGTGGGATCTGGGAGCCACTAGGCCACCAGAATCTATGAGGGTTCTAGATAATCTGAGGTGCATTTTAGAGCTTTTTTTCCGAACCTGTGATCCAACAGTAGCTGAACAAAAATTATAGTTAAGGAAAAAAACAGTGTTATTCTTTAACTTTGCTTTTTCCTGCATTCTTTCAACAGACCATAACTGACCAAGACTAACTTGGTGGAAATAGTTGCATTACACTGAGGAATTAAGGGACTGGTTGGCTATCAGATACTGTAATGTGTATTTTAAAGCTTTTTTCCCACAACTTTTAATCTAGTAATTGCCTGAACAAAAATCATGATTAAAGAAAGAACTTCAGTGTTATTCTTCAACTTTGCTTTTTCCTACATCCTTTCAACAGACTCAAACTGACCAAGACTAATCTGGAGGAAATAGTCCCATTTAGCCAGTGATTTGGGGGCTGGAGTGCCTTTCTTTACAATGTGCCCTATGCAGCTGCTTACTTCACCTATGCCCAAGGCCTGCCATGCATACATGTATAACTGAAATATGTGTACTGGCAGTACATATGGTTTATTTCTGTGTGTTGCCAAATTATCCTGAACAGGACACCATGCAGAAATACAGGCATATCTGGTACAGCTGATGTACAGTATACTTTGTGTCTACAAGCTCCAGTTGCAAACATAAAGCCTCTAACTAAACTGTCACTAGATACAAGTGTAGTGATAAAAAAAATTCATGATATCACTTGAATTGTGGAAGAGCTCAAGCACTGCAGTAGATTTGCCTGCAATAGTTTGACAGTCTCCCTGAGAAGGGCATGTACATCTCATGTCAAGTACAGTACATTCACTCCCAAGTATACTCAAATCATATGATTCCTGCTAGCCAAACATAGGAAGAAGACTACAACAAGGAGTTCCTCAGGATATGTATGCATTCCCTATTATCCACATGCATACTCCTGTGTGAATATGTGCAGTAGACACCCAGCATAACAGCCACATTGCAGGCATACATGTCTAGAGACAATACCTATATATGCTACAGAGACCTTAGTGAAAACCTCCCCTAAAATAATTCCTGAAGAAGGCAAGCCAGGTCATTTTGCTACAAAATCCAGTGGAGTATGAGCAGACCAGCAGACTTACTCAGTGATATTGCTGGCCTCCAAATCCTCTGAATAAAAAGGCACACACTGTTGACAATATCTACATTCAATAAGAAGATGAGATAATTGCAAAAATACATGGGCACACCAGTCATATAGTTATACCTCAGAGGGAGTTCACGGTCCACTGCATGCACGCTCCATGGATGTGCAGGTGATAACCCTCCATCCTCTCTCCTTACAATTGGAAAACATAGACACAATGTCTCACTGCCCCATCATTAGAGAAGTATGTAGTACATAAAGATGCTATACCCTGTAGCATCAAACAGATCACCTTGCATATCAGCAGTGACTGGAACATACAGAATCCTTAGTGTAAACCAGGGATTATGTTTCCCACATAGTACCAGACACAATAATCCTTAAAGTTTTACTCTGTGTTACACCACCTGCACTTGCCTTGCCATGGTAGAAACATTATCCTGGTTCACAATGCCACAATTATTATGCAGCTGTTTACATTCAGTAAGTCAACCCCCTACACCAATATTGTGTTATGTAGTTTAGCAAACATTACACAAGTTTCGTATTTGTAAAATACAAAGTGCATCTAACACCAGTCCTAAATCACTTACCTCTCTTGATTGCATGTGTATTTTGCAGGCTCATTCCTCACCACTGACTCCGGTGAGAGATGGTCAGTAAGAGCAAAGATGGATTCACACAGTATTTTCAGATGCAGCTCCCTGTACCAAGCACAATTTCCGTTAAGAACACACAGGGAACATACTCCAGACCTGGAGCTGGGATCTCTTTCTCTCTCCAGACCCACACAAAACTCCACACTGACTACTTTGGAGCTCTGTATCCCTGTTCCCAGTAGTTGACACACACTTCAATATTTGAGTTCCACACAAACACATACACCCCTGGGAAAAGCTGGCACAGATTTACTAACTGTGCCTCTTTCTGTCCAAACACTGAGGTAATCATGCTGCCACCAGTCAGGTACCCTAAGGCTCTTTCAAAGGGTACCCAGTTATGCTGTGTAAAATGAATACTAATACAAATGGTCAGGTGTGTCCAAAGCAGCAAGGCTTTCAGGAGTGGTCACAGTGTGACTTAAACAAGATAAGTACTCTTAAGATGTTAAAAGTATTCTCTAAAGGGCCTGCAACAATGAAAGGTATTAAAATATTTAATAATAAATAGTAAAACAGAAAACAGGAGAATACTGAATACAAAAAAGAATGAAAAATAATACAGTCAGATAGTTTCTCACAGAAGCAGAAAACAATACTAAACTATGTTCACTAAATGTCCCTGACTAAAGAATTACTGCTCCCTAACTACTTACTAAAGCAAGGCAAGCTGATGTGCTGAGTGTCTTACCACAGCAAAAGCTAAACAATGTCTCTCTTTGTCTGTGTGAATGTGTGAGATATATATCCTGTCAGAAATCTTCCCTGCCAGGTTCCAAAGTGCTACTGTGAGGGTTCTAAAGAAACCAGATGCTGGTTAGAGGATGGCATCACCTCTGGTCACCTGACTCTGGTACAATGCACACACAGAGCTTTGCTAAGATCTGTGGCAGCATCTGAAAGTTATACCACAATTTCAAATTTTCTACCCTTCCAGGGTTCTCTGATAAACATACACGTTTGATCAGTTAGAGAATACAACCTAATATACATGCATACATTCTTTCTGTCCAGCATGACCTACTGTTCGTGCATTTTTAACACAAGTAACTTTACAAATATATTTTTAACTCAAATATCTGTACAAATTAATGTGATAGTCAAATAACATAAAATTATTCACAAAACTCCAGCTAGCTGTGCTGGCATATGTACATACATACTGCCCTACTCTCCCTGGTACAGATGGCACCACCCCATGACATCACAGTGAGTACTATTGCTATGTAGTACAGGCAGTCAGAAGTACCACCACCATACAAGCTAGACCTTGGCTTCAACGTTGTCTTTTCGTTAGTGGTCATTGAAATTTCTCTTACAAAAAGGGAAATATTCCAATGCATCCGTGTAAGCAGGTATGGAGAGTTGGGCGCTTATCAAGATCATAAGGGATGCTAATATCTGGCTTAACTCTGCAAACATTGTAAACTACAGTCTTGTACAGCATATTATCAAAGCGATGCTCAGTGTGTTGAAGTGCTATGACTTTAATGTCATCTAATATTATGAAATATGTAAGACATTCCTTTACTATAGTCTGTTTACCTCTAAGTTCTAGGCAAGGTAGTACCAAGCAATAATCAACTACATTGAACATTGTACAATATACATAACCTTATAATACCAGCAAAAATAAAATAACATAACAAATGCACACTAAATGTGTGTTTATATTAGTCATGGTTAATGACTAATGGTAATCCAGATAAAATAGCTGAAGTTTTGTGATACACTTTAGAAATGTATAGGTCTAATGAGGTGGTATTGGGATAGAACTGCAACAAAGACAAAACAAATCATTTCAAAACATATAGTTAGGTTTGTGTATTTAAAGGAGAAAAGGTAGCTTGCTGATAGGGCTAGTGGAGAAAAGAAGAAGAATCTGAGGAAGAAGATACCGGGACACAATAGCATATTGGCAAAATGCAAATTGTCATAGGAAGAATATAGACTAGATCAACTTCAGTGAAAGCAATGAGATCAGAAATGTATCATTACATCTGCAGGGTCATTTGTCAAGTGATGTACTTTTTGTGACTGAAGGTGGATTTGGATGGTTGCTGTCTAATCACTAACAGCAGTCCATTATGCATTTTTTAATAATATTTTCATTTTCCAGCTAAGAACATTCACAACATTATAAACATTAATGATGTCCTTCATAGTCAGTGTTGTAGTACTGATTCTTGGATCTTCCTGCCATGCAGAAGCCCACTAGTGGCCAAATTTCCAGAGTCTTTACATCATCCTTAGCTGACAATCATCCAAAGATTGATGTTTGGACGTCAGGGTAGAAGAAGAGTGTATGCCAGTGCCATCTTCAGTTCTTTCTAGCCATGCAGTCCGATGCACATCACATGTGTTCAATATGCTCGCAGACTGTCAGTGTTTCCTGAAAACTTTCATCTTCTTCCAGTCAGATAACTACCACACTGGGGAAATTTCTGTACTAATTTAATGTTCAAAAACGTCAACAATTGTTTTAACTGTGGGAAGTAAATCCTGCATAAAGATTTTCACTTGTTTTATCTGTTCTGCTTGGGGCCTCAGTATGATGTCTGTAATTGTCCTGGCTGCAAAATTACATGTGAAAACTCTCTAACCCAAGGCCTAGGTACTTGACACCCATATGGAGTTCTCTTCTTAGGCTTTCTAGGTGGTGTCATAATCCACTGTTACAGTAAAGCCTCCACAGGCTCCAACATCAACTAGCATCATTCCAAAAAAAAACATTAAAACAAAAAAAGCAAAGGAACCTGAAATTAGTGAAAAAGTTCCAATTATAGGTCTTAAGTCAACTGATAACTTAGATGGGCCACCCTTGCAGCCCCCTGGACTGGTGAGTCTTATGTCCAAACCCTCTGGCACAACCCTTCGAGAGGCCACTATGGCTTCTGGCCTACCTACAAATGCCACCACAGCTCAAATGTCAGTCAGATTTGTGGTCTCTCTGTAGGCCTCAGCTGCCAATGTCTGCACTGTGGCTCTCGAGGGATGCTACTTGTCTTCCATGACTACTGAAGCTACAACTAAAATTGTGGTCAGACAACCTCATCCTCCAGTCACCCCTTAAAAATGGACTACCAAGCCAAAGTGAATCACTTCCTTTGCTTTGCCACTGCCTCCAGCGACTGCTTTTCAGACCAAAGCCCAAGGCCTCCTAAAAATAGCACAGAAGTTACTACCTTCATGAAATCTAGGGAGCTCTGTCATTCTTACACCTCTGAGGCCTCCCCATCTAAAAGGAACAGAGAGGTAGCTTTTCAGGAAGAGGAAGATACCGCTACCTCAGAGGATTAGGAGGAATTGTCTAAGTCTGGCCACTTACCACCTCAAACTTACTCAGACTCAGATGATATACTCTCTTCTACCTACCTCATTGAGGACCTTTCCTCTGGGGATACCCTGCATAGAATGAAGGAAGCTTTTAGTTGGGAAAGTAAGCAGTTCTCCCAATCCCAGACCCACTACAGGGAACTGCTAAGCTTACCTTCATCCAGACCACTGGCTAATCCTCCAGTGCACATTGTATCGGATGATGTCTTTGAAGACTGTGCTATATCCTGACTGTCTACTCCTGCTCTTAGAAACAAGAGAGGCTTTACAGAGTGTTTGAATCTCACAAGAATATCTACAAAAATCTGAAGGCTGATCCTTCTGTTTTCACCACTTTGTACCTAAAGGACCAACAAGACATTTCCAGCCTAATGACAGGGAAAGCAGATTAGTAGCCAGGTTTGGGAAGAATGCTTATGCCTCTGCCACCCTGGGAATGAGAGATTTAAATTGTCAATTCCATATGGTAAAGTACCTTGAATCTCTTCAAGATAAAATGCTAGCTAAAGTATTCTTTATTGCAAATAGAATTTTATCCAAGGAAGTCCAGGAGATAGCCAGAGAAGCTTTATAAGTCTCCAGGCACTTCCTAAAATGTAGATACGATGCCTTAGATGCTTCTTGCAGAGCAGCTTCCACAGGTTATATCATCCACAGACATGCATGGCTCGGGACCCAGCCCCTGTCAGATCAAGTACACTGGACAAGGAATTCATTTTTGGTCCTCCAGCTGAACAAATTTTTGGGAAACTGGACAAAAAAGGACAAATTAAAGCTGTGAAGAAATTTTACCTGTCTATTACTCTGAGGTACATTAGGAATAACCCTTCAAAACTGTGGCCATTTCTACAAACACAAGACAAGGGGAAGCTTCCCTGTGGTAGAAGACCAAGACAATCTAGGTGATGGCAAACAATCACAAAGGCAGGGGGCTCCAAAGAACCAAACCGGTACTGAGAGCAAATGTGATTGTGTCCTGCCTCACACTGTCTTACCCCTTCCCATCTCCTCCAAAACTCTGGCAGGAAGATTTTCCTTCTTCCTAAATTAGTGGAAGTCCATCTTCAGAGACCAATTGGTCCTCAACATCATATAGTACTATATTCAATTCAAAGAAATAGCATCCTTCTTTGGTATTACAAAAACCATCACAAGAGCAAGAAAGCCTCTTACCAGCTATCCTCAGGGACCTACTTTACCAAGGATTCGTCCAGCCTTTCCCTCCAGGGCATGAGGGAAAAGGCTTCTACTCAAGGATATTTCTATTCCCAAGAAAAGATGGCACTTTTAGGCCCATCCTGCACCTCTCCAAGAAAAAACAATGTCCTCAACATCCCAAAATTCAAAATACCTATGTTGCAGAAAATACTGTCCATGATTTTCCAAGATGCTTACATGGTCACCACAGACCTAAAGATCACTTACCCCCATGTATCCATAGAAAGCAGTCACAGAAAGTACCTACAATGTGTAGCAACAGGCTTCCACTTCCAGCTCTGGGCTTTACTATTTGAGCTATCTACTGCTCCCAAAGTTTTCACAAAATGCCTAACTCCTCTGATAGCCCATTGCAGAACTCTAAGAGTTCATATTTACCTGTACTAGCACGACTATCTCATTCAGGGAAGATCCACTTCAGAGACCCTAAATGAATTACAGATCATCACTGATTGTTTTCAGAAGGAAGGTCTCACTTTAAATCTTTAAAATCCCAAACTCTTCCTCAAACAAGGATCTGGGATCCCTCATAGATCTGGTTCAACAGAAAATCTTCTTTCTCCAAGACAAGATTAGTTTATTGGCATGCTATCTGACTGGTCTGCTTCCAAAGCAGCTCATTGCTGGAAGAGAATTCCCGAGGATTCTGAGGTTCATGGCATTATGAATTCTTATGACCTCCTTTGCAAAGTTGCACATGAGGAAACTCGACTGGTTTCTGGAAAATGCTTGGGAATAGCACTCTTGACTCCTGGAAACCTTACTGACCCTCCTTCCATGCCTGAAATGAAACTCCTATGGTGGAAGAACACCATACAAAGGAACTCAGGAGCAAATTTCACTCTGCCAGAAGCAGCACACACATTTACCACAGACAGTTCAGACATAGCTTGGGAAGCCTACATAGGTCCCCTGAAGGTACAGGGTATTTGGTCCTCACAGCACAGGAGGTTGCATATAAATCAAAAGTAGTTACTAGCAGTCTAGTTGGCCATAATAACCTTTCAACAAAATTTAAGCTCAGGGACACTGCAAATCTGGACAGACAACTCCACAGTTATGTGGTACATAAACTGGCAAGGTGGAACTTTGTCCTACCCTCTGTGCAGCCTGGCCAGAAAAATTTGGATGCTGGCTCATGAGATAGGGCTAACCCTCAAAGCCAGTTATATTCCAGGGCAGAGCAATACCCTAGCAGATTCTCTAAGCAGGGCCCTTCTAGACCCCCAACAAATGGATGTTGAAAAGAGAGGTCTTCTTGGATCTGACTACACAGTGGGTGAATCACCACAATAGACCTGTTTGTCTGTCTCTCTCTCCAGAACAAGCAACTGCAGAAGCTCTACTCCAGAACATAACAGATAGGACATGTACAAACTGGTTCCTGTATGTATCCCCACCCTTACACCTGATCTCCAGGGTAATAACAAAAAATCAGGGAGGGCAGACCCAGCATGATTCTAGTAGCCCTGTTCTGAGCAAGACAACACTGGTTACCAACCTCCCCCTGACTCTCACTGAGGATAGATTCTGCATACTACTGCAGGAGATAGATCTCCACAACCAAGTTAAAGTGTCTGTCTTCCACCCCTACATAGCAACCCTCATGTTAACTACCCGGAGGATTGGGTTTTGATACCTAGGACCATATCCCGTTCCTAGAATGTGCTCTTCATTCTAAATGAAGCAAGAAATCCCAATATCAGAAAATCATACCTGGCAAAATGGAAAAGATTTTCTGCTTGGTGTCCCAGCAATGACACTAACCCTGCTCAAGCAGTCATAAGCTCAGTCTTGTAGCACCTGTCATACCTTATTAGAAAAGGATTTTCCTATTTCTGCATTCAGCTTTCCTGCACAGTTCTCCACCTATCTTCTTCCACCCCTACATGAAATTTTCTCAAAGGGTGGATTCACTTGAGACCACCCAGAAGGAATCCCAATTTATAATGGGATCTAAATCATGTGTTAGAAAAACTAACCTTGACCCCCTTTAAATCTCCAGAGTCCGCCTCTCTAAAGATCCTCACCTGAAAAACTGCCTTCCTTATAGCTGCGACATCAGCTAGGAGAGTTTTTGAGCTGCAAACCTTTGTGTGTAAAGAGCCTTTCACTGTTTTTCATAGGGATAGGGTCATCCTCTAAATAAACCTAACCTTTATGCCTAAAGTGGTATCAGAACTTACTTTTAACCAGCCTATCCACCTGTCTGTCTTCTACCCACATCCACAGTACAGGGCAGATCAAGTACTGCATTCTCTGGATGTGCACAGGCAGGTCAAGTACTACCTAGACAGGACAAAAAACCCTAATAGACCAGAACAATTGCTGGTAGCTTTCACAAAGGTTAAAGCAGGCAAGCCTGTCTCCAAAGAAACCATCTCTAAAAGGATAGCTAGCTGCATTAAGTTCTGTTACTCACACCATAAAATAATTTACCTGGGCATATTAAAGCCCACACCACCAGACACAGGGAGACTATTACTGCTTTCCACAAAGGAGTTTCCACCCAGGCCATCCTAGAGGCAGCCACATGGAACTCAGTGCACACCTTCACAAAGCACAATAACCTAGGCAATGCCTCCAGGGCTAGAGCAGTTTTTGTTTCTACTACCCCGCAAAATGTTATTTCCTAAGGTAATACAGATGGCCCACCACCCAACTTTTAGCTTTGGGAGTTCTCCCAAGAATCAGTATTGCAATACTGACTACAAAAAAACATATTGCAGTCTTGTACCACATACATAATTGTAGATGCTTGAGTAGATCAGTGTTGCAGTACATACTGCCACCCTCCAGTCCCTGTATCTGCTGACTACTTGTCTCCCCCTTGCTGGGTACAGGGTTAGGGTAGATTTTCTGCAGATAGCCCTCTTGTCTCCATCATCCTCTCTCTGCCTGCTATGTTTCTTTCTTCCTTCTTACTTAAATTCAGATGACTGGAGAGGTTGTGTTGTCCTCAGGCATCAGACTGCCTGTTCACTGTTTAGAAAGACCAGAAGATGACGCAGATGGATGCCCCTCTTATACCCTGACGTACAGGTGATGGTCTTTGCGCATCCATTGGCTAGGGATAATGTAAAGAATTTGGAAATCAGGGCAGTCACAGGATTCTGCATGGCAGGAAGACCCAAGAATCAGCACTGCAAGACTGATTCACTCAAACATCAAACATCTACAGTTACACTAAGTGGGACACAGCTGTACTTTTCCCCCCAAAAAAAACTCCTCTTTTGGAAAATCAAAAGCAGAGCAGTTATGTGCTCCTGTATAAATATGTGCCAGTTATGTAATGTGTTTGTAAGAAATGTTTCTCTGTAAAACCACACTGCTAACTTAGAAAATGCTTCTGTTTAGGAAACTGCAAATCATTTAGTCTCAACCATGCCAGTTTACAACCTTTGTACATGCTGTGAGGGACTCAGTACATTGATTGACTGCTCTTTACTAATGTGTCCTGGGACTGAATGTTCATGGCTTTGAACTTCAAGAACTGGTACAATATTGGTCAGATACAGTGAGTGACTCCAGTATGTGTAGTCTGTCTCATTTGCTGATAAATTCTATGCATGTTGCCTTATGGTTGCACCCTGAAATCCAGGCCTTGATCATACAAGTATATACCCATTCAAATTTTATAAGGTCTACCCTTAGTACATCTGTGAGACAGAATGTCCCAACACCATTATACATGAGCCATTCTTTGTTGATGTGTGCTGGATATGGACATATTCAAAAAAATGTTACCATCTACTCAACATATAACATTATGACAAATAATGTGAATGATATTTATTTGTGCTGTAATAATTTATCTTTCAATGGGGTAACTGTTGCACTCCTGTATTGTGTTTGTCCTGTCCTCTTTACAAAGGCTATGTATAGCACAACTGTATTCCAATCTGAGATGGCTGAGCTGGTGGGGTAATGCCTGATGACATGGGTAGGGAAGAGCGTGCACTGTTCATCATGCCCCGTGTATGCTGTGTCATTGTAACACTCACTCTGTGGTTGTCATGTTAATCTGTGTGCTGTGTGCAGTTGTGCCATGTTATTTTACATAGTTTTCTGTCAGACATTACCATATCACTTACACATAACAACATATCACATATTGTGCCTGTCAACCATCTTTCTGAATGCTGTAAATGGTTTCTCACCCAGTCTAAGTATCACCCTGCCACTGCCATCCCTCCTAAGCAACCTTTCAACTCATGTTGCAAATTTTAGGAGTAGTATGCACCGACTGATCTGTAGCTACAATGTGCTTACATTATGACAGGCCTGTGTACCACTCTGTGTTGGCCCATCTCACAAAAGTGCATTCACAGTATTTGGCATTTAGTTGCAACAATGATACAATACAACAGCTGTATTTACAGAGCTGGGCTTGGGTAAAATGGTAGCCTAGGCACTGTCTGCAGTTCCATACCCCCCCCCACACACACACACACACACACACACACACACACACGTCCTTGAGTGCTTCCTCTGCCCCTCCCTTTCCTTGGCTCCCCACACCAAGCATATAACTTTTGTATCCCTTTTCTTACATTTTGCTTTACCATACAGCTTTTTTCAAGAAGCCATAACTTTCTGTATGCTCCAAAGCACATTAAGATTTTTTTTTTCATTTTACACAACCGTTTCATTCAGTGATGGCTTGATTAAGTAAAGAAATTCAGTGTTGCTGTTCAACTTTAATTTTCCTTGGATCCTTTCAACACACCTTTCCTGACCAAGACAACACAGTAATAACCATTAGAAAATAACTCAGTTAAGCCAGGGTTCCCAGAAGGCATATGGCTGTAGATACTCTGGGATGTACTTTAGACCATTTTGCCAACATTTTAATCCAATGGTAGCCTAAACAAAAATTATGAGTAAGAAATGAAAGAAATGAATTTCAGTCACTATTTTTCTTTCAAAGAAAGTTTGCAAAAGGTCATAGTATCGTAGGAAATTATTATGCTATTGGCCCTGAGGCCCTTATAAACCTAGTCAAGAGTTTAGCCCATGTTTAGACAATTCAGCACAAAAAAGCCCCTGTCCAGCAGGGACACAGGTGGTAGCCCAGGGGTGTATTTTCTGTTTCCCATCCAGTTATCCAGGTTGCACTTTAAAAGGGATAATGAGGTACTCTGCCTGACATTGAGAGGGATTCTATTCCACAGATGGGGGTGTCTCTGGGATGCAAATCTGTCCCTCCAACAAGTCCTGTTGATGTCACAGATCAGGTTGAGGTTGCACGTGCAGGTTACTCGAGTGGAGCATGACTTGTAGAAATGCAGCAGTCTCATGAGGGCAGGGTCTGAGATTACTTTGTATGCCAGACAAAGGTCACCTCTGAGGAGTCTGTATGAAACTAAGTAGAGGGACAGGGCTTTTAGCCTATTTGTGTAGGATAGATGTTTGAAGCTCTGGATTCTCCTGGTGAGGAACCTCTGTGGTCTGTCCAGCTGCTACATGTGCTTTACGAGGTACATGCCGAAGGTGGAGTTGTACTCAATAATTGGCATTATAAGGGAAGAATACAGGGATGTTATGACCTCCTTGTCCCTGGATGAGATACCCTTACTTATGAGGTGGGCCATATAGAAAGCTTTCCATACAGCAGAAGCAACATGGTGGTCAAAAGTCAGGTTGCTATCAACCTGGGTGCCCAAATCCCTCACGACTGATTGCGTGCTTAGGACATTGTTATTTATGTGATAATATGTGGGGATGTCACTCTCCCCAATGGGGATGATGATGCATTTTTTGGTATTCAGCTGACAAAATAGTTGCTCACAGTAAACTAACAAGCCAGTTTCTGTGAGGATACATAGATCCTATCTGGGAATACTGCCTGCCTCTCTAGCCCCCCCCCCCAAAAAAAAAAACACAGCCGGTACCTGTGGATCCCTCTGATGTTAGACTGGGAGAAAAGCAGAAGTTCAAATGGCCACAGTCATGTATTTCAAGTAACTGCTGTGATGCATATACATACCAAGCATCCTTATTCCTCATCTCTAACCCCCAAAGGCAGCCACCTGTATTCATGCCTGATGTGTGTTTGTAGGGAAAGTAAAAAAAATGGTGATTACAGTAATGAGTTCCACTTTGTTGCCCCTAGGCAGTGCACTACACAAGCTATAGTAACGTTCTTTATATACCACAGAGGGGAAACAATTTGAAATGTCAGGACTTGTTAAAGAGACTGAATGGCTGAAAGAACGGGCTTACATATACTAAGTCCGAGATGCCATTTTTCTGAATATTCCCTTTTCTCCAAGGCATGTCGATCTTAGAGTTGGTAAATAAAAGATTGGTAGTATGGGGGTGTAGGAGGGGCTTAGCCCCCAGCAAAAAGAAGTTTAAAGGAGAAAAGCAATTGTTGAGATTCACTCTTGTCCTGTGTTTCTTGACTTTTTTTCATCTTGTTGGCGCTCAACATTTCAAGTGCCGATATTTTAAAAGGGCACTCTTCTGAGATCTATGAGAAAAATAAGAAACAATGAAACAATGACTACACTGTCCCCAGCCCAAACAAAAGCTATAATGACTTCCTGTGAACATTACTAAGGCTTGACTGTAATGAAAATTAAATAAGTAACGACCCCAAAATCCCAACCCCCCACAAAACCTACAGCAACCTTCAATATAGACACACATCTGAGCAGGGGTGGTTTTAGAATCAGTGCAGATGAGGGCACTGACCACCACTAAGTCCAAGTAAAAATTAATTTATAAAGTTTGGGGAGTGGGGGGGGGGGGGGCACCAGACTCCTATAAGATGTAAATGTCTGAATGTTTGTGATATATTTTATACCTTACTTTTGGAATATAATTACTTGTTAACTGTATTTTTTACTGCTACCCAAAAGAGTAATGTACTGTATGTTTCCCAGCACTGGGCATGTTCACAGATAAAAATCAGTGATATTTTTACACAACCACACCTACATACACACACACACACACACACACACACACACACACACACACACACACACACACACACACACACACACACACACGGGTTTATTGCATTTCATCGAAGAACCCGATTGTTGAAACCCATATGGTTGACAATTTAGTTCCTCGAACCATTCAGACAGAGATCGGGGTACAGTGAGTATTGGGGAAATTGTCCTTTTCCCCGCTGTAGTGTGAACTCTGAGTTTGTATAAATAATCACGGGATGTGGTGGAGCAGAGGGGCTTGCTTCTTGCAGAAACATTTGTTTGTGTTGTTTGCGGATGTTGTTTGGCTTTATGTAGTTTATCAGCCATATGGGTTTTGACAAGCTGATTCTTCAATACACTGAAACAGATCACACACACACAAGCTTAAGCCATAGCAATACTAGTTTTGCAGTTATTTCAGCAAATACATTGTGCTGTTGTTTAGCAGTCATCAAACAGTGACAAGGGTACGTAACTTTTATATACCTCATTGAGGAGTAATGCATTCTTGTCACTATCCCTGATGTCACAGACTATCCCTAATTTTGCCTCATAATGTTGCTCTGTCCCTCATAAAAAAAGTTTGATTTACTTCTAAATCACTCAGGATTACAGACAGTCATTAAATCCAGACATCAGAGTCTTATACTTCTTATTGCTCAGAAATGCATGTTGATGCAAAATGTGTTATTCTATTAACTTTTTAAGTGAATTAGAGTAATATTAAAAATGTGCTCCTGATTTTGAGTCTCTATTCTTCTATTATTTTTGTTTTTGCACAGAATTCTTGAGAAATGTAGTTGAAAGTTATAGTATCTGGTGTTCTGTCAGCATTTATAAAACTCCCTGAAAGAGAAAAACATCCCTGAAGATCAGAAGCATCAGCTCTTCTTAAAATCCAAGGTAAACACTGAGATCAATTGCTCTCTTCTGCAGATCTCTAGTGCTTACTGTGCTCAGGTTAATTATCAGCTTTATCCAAATATGGTCATATCACAGCCCTGTTCAGGTGTAAAGCGTGTAATCAGAAAATGAATACATTTTTTTTCCTCATCTTCCCCAACCGGCAGCATCTTTTGTGGGGCCCCCACAAAGCTGAGGATGATTAATTGGGTCCCCCTGCTACAGCTAGAGGCATTGCAAGTATCTAAAGCTGGCTATGTTGTTAGTTTTAACAGAGAGAATGATCACCATCAGGATTTAACTAAACCAGGGTCACTATGACACTGGTAAAACACTTAATGGACTTGTAAAGCTTGTTACTTAACAAAACTATGTTATTATAAACAGGGATACTTCTGAATTCTAAAGGAGATATAAATAAGTGTTATTATTCCCCACCTTGTTTATTAAGTACACATGATTGCTGTATTTACTTTTGTTGGTTTGACAGACATGTTATAAAATATAAAAATAACATAATTTATTGTGGTTGGGGGCCCGCTAGAACCAGGGAGTCTCCAGTGATCACAGGTAAAGCTGGCTATGCACCTGGCCCCTATTGTTCTTGTAGCTGGAAATTTTGTAGTAGCTGAATAACATCACCAGAATGGAAAGCAGCCATAGTTTCATATTATCATATTGCTCATAATGGCACACAGAGTAAAAGTTCATAATGTTTTGTAAGGTGTGCATCAGTAGGACAACACTGGAAGTATGCAAGTGTCTAAATTGGAACCTTTGCTCACCAAACACACACACACCAGAAACCAGCTATGTCAGCGTGTATGCTTCCTTATATGCCTCTTCAGCTGCCTTCTCTTGAGTTCTGAGTAGCATTATGAGCCATATCTTAAAAGGTTAGCAATAATCATCACTTGCAAAAATTAATAATAGTCAATACTGATATCTTTTCTCTATGCATCACATGTATCCATATTTTAAATGAATACTCACCCACAAGATAGCCTTGTGGGATCCATTCACTTGTAAAACAGGTTCATAGGGTCATAGATTCATACTAGGATAACTGCCCTTGTGGGCCATTTTAAGCCTAGCCAATTACCCCATGTGAGAATCAAACCCTGCACCTTGTGTTCATAAGGTAAATATCTTCACCATTATGCCAACCATTTCGTAAAACAGATTTTCTTCAAATGTGTGACTCCTGCATGCTCCCAGGATACTCTGCTACCAGCTTCATAATGATACCACTTGTCCAACACAAAAGCCATAATTTCAGGAACTGTCAGCCATTCTGAATGATTTACCTTTCACCATATTCACTGGAGGGAACCTTAAGGCCTCTGTAGTAACACTGGTATAGCACCAAGTACTTCTGGGATGTCTTTTGGTTTTAGGACTTACTCAGGTCGCAACATGTCAAATGGTTACCTGAAGAAAAATATACCATTACATTTTTTTTTTAAGTTTCATGAACTGGGAAAGTTTTTAGTTGAATATAGCTGTAAAATCTCATTGCGGATAAAAAGATGTCCATATCAAATGCAGACAGATTTTTTTTCTAAGTTATATTGAGGGGATTTATTTACTGTTTCTGATAACAAAGGTAGGGTGATAGTCACTCATTGTATGAAATTATATCTCTTTAGTGAAAGTGGTTATAGCTAATGCTGATAGAAAATAATGAAACAACTTTTTGAATAAGTAACAGGTAAGTTGTTTTTTTTTTTTTTTTGCAGTGCGGTGAGCTTCCCCCACACACCCTCCTCCAAGGTCACACAGTAGTGACGAAATGAGAAAATTGTCAATGAAATTTGTTTTTGCAGTTTTTACTCAAACTACAGGCACTTGCTGTAAAGTTTCTCACCCAACCTACATGTTCCATGTATCTAGTAGAATTGCTGTCATAGTAATGTTATTGGGGTGTGTGTGGTTAGTATCCAGTCTATGACTGATTCTTTATTGTAAGATTTTTTTTACTATATCTATTGGAGATATTTATGAGTTATTTAAAGTTATAGAGGTTGAGAGAAGAAGAGGGTGATGTCATGTCTAAGGTTGTCTGGTTTACATTTAGGCCACCTGAAATGATGGCTTCATGAGGAATATAGGCTGCTTTCGAGATAGTATATCCTCAGATATTGGTAGATTACTGTTCAGATGATGTATATTGATCAATACAAAAATGCCTATGTTTATTCAATGTAAACAAGGTTCTTAGTACTTTTCCACATCTGATTTGGTAAAATTGTGAGTAATAGGCCTAGTGTTGTGGAATAGATGCGTCTACTACTGCGTCTGTTTTTTTGGTTTTCTTACTTCATGCGGACACCAGTAAATATTTCCATACCGGATCGGTCGAGGCCGGGTTACCAATGATCGGCACCAGTTCTGTTAGCCAACAGGGTTCTGGCGGAAATTGGGCTACTGTTGGCCGAAGGAGGAAAAGAGGCGGAAGGCATGGCCGAAGGCAGGAAGAGAGGAGAAAGGCTAGGACTGTGGTAGTGAGGGTCGGAACTTTGAATATTGGCAGTATGACTGGTATAGAGAGAGAGCTAGCCGATATGATGGACAGAGGGAAGATTGGTATATTGTGTATGCATGAGACCAGATGGAAGGGGAGTAAGGCTAGGTGTATCGGAGGTGGGTTCAAATTGTTTTATCATGGTGTGGATGGGAGGAGAAATGGCACAGGAGTTATCCTGAAGGAAAAGTATGCTAAGAGTGTTTTGGAGGTGAAAAGAGTGTTGGGTAGAGTGATGTTTATGAAGCTGGAAATTGATGGTGTAATGATGAATGTTGTTAGTGCATATGCTCCACAAGTTGGGTGTGCGATGGATGAGAAAGAAAAATGTTGGAGTGAGTTGGTGATGATGACTGTAACCCAAGGGTGGGAGAGTGGTGATTGGAGCAGATTTCAATGGGCATGTTGGTGAAGGGAAAAAAGGGGATGAGGAAGTGATGGGTAGGTATGGTGTTAAACAAAGGAATGCAGAAGGTCAGATGGTAGTGGATTTTGCAAAAAGGATGGACATGGCTGTGGTGAATACGTATTTTAACAAGAAGAGGAGCATAGGGTGACATACAAGAGTGAAGGAAGATGCACACAGTTGGATTATATCTTATGTAGGAGGGCCAGTTTGAAGGCAATTGGAGACTGTAAAGTGATGACCGGGGAAAGTGTAGTTAGGCAGCATAGGATGGTGGTTTGTAGGAAGACGTTGTTAATCAAGAAGAGGAACAAACCAAACAAAACAAACTAAGGAAAACCAAAGGCAGGCAGGCGCGTAGGTAAAAGCAAACTCCAAAATTTATTTAGTAAGCGCTTTCGGAAATGGTTTATACCTTTCCTTCTACAGACAAAGTTAAAAAACATCACTTCCTGTTTAAAAAGGATCAGTTAACTAGATTAATTAGTTAATTGGTAACAACTAATCGCAACCAGTTATAATGCAGTAAAAAGTGTATGTATATAAAGCACTAAAAAATACATACATATAAAACTAGGTGTTTTAAAAACATAGTAAGTGTCTTGTATAAAGCTAAACACCAGGAACACTATATATTCAAGGCTAAAAGTTTAAGCTCACACTTGATAGACAATGTTTCATTAAGACCTGGGGAAAGGTAAGAAGCTGTCCTAATCTGCCATTTTAATTCTTCTATTTCTAAATTCAATTGCCAAGGACCACCCCTCGCATCCACCCTAATTTGCTGCAACACAGAAAATTTAAAAGAGTTGTTTGGAAAATCAATAATGTGCCTGGCCAAAGTGTTGGTTTGATCCTTCTTCCCAATAGCATAAAGGTGTTCGTAAATACGTTTTTTCACTTTTCTTTCGGTTTTCCCAATATAGAAGGAATTACAATTTTGGCAACAGGCACAATAAACCACTCGCTCGGATTCACATGAGAAATGACCTTGGACTTTATAATTAACATCCCTTATAACAATTTGCATGTTAAGGTTTAAAAATTTACATTGTTGGCATCTGCCACATTTGACCATTCCATTAGTTCTATTAGAAATGGGGTTGGATGAGTAATGCAAAAGGGACTTCAGATTTTTACCTCGCCTAAAAGTGATGTTAGGTCTATCACCCAGAGCTTTGTGTAAAATGGGGTCCTCTTGAATTAAAGCCCAATTTTTATATAGGGTATCCCTAATGAAAGAATGATCAACATTATAGGTACAAAAAAATCTTACTGTTTGATCATTACCCTTAATATTTGATGTCTCATCGTTGGGAACTATAACCATCTTATCACTACCCTGTGAAACCAAAAGTGGCTTGAAATGCCCGCATTTTCTTTTATTAATGACCTCAGAAGAAAAGCTCGCCACCAAAGTAGCAGGATATCCCCTCTTTAAAAACATGCCTTCTAATAAGGCACATTCTTCTAAAAAATCACTCTCGTCAGAGGTCATTCGAGCTGCTCTAACCAGCTGCCCATTAACTACTCCTTTTTTCTGATAATATGGATGGCAGCTGGTAAAATGGAGGAAGGAATTGAAGTATGTTGGTTTTCTGTAAATAGAACTCCTAAACCTTCTCTCATTAACATCTTTGCTCAAAAAAATATCTAGAAAAGTGATCGTTTCCTTTTCCACAGAAAATGTGAATTTCAAAAAACTAGTGAGGCTGGTGATAGAATCAATAAAGTCCTGCACTTTATCAATTGGGCCCTTCCACAACATAAACATGTCATCTTGGTATCTAGTGTACCAAGCGACATTGGCTTTAAACAAGGAGTTCTGGAATAGAATGGAAGTCTCCCAGTGAGCCATAACGCAGTTTGCAAAACTGCCCCCACATGGGGATCCCATGGCTATTCCAGATTTTTGCAGATATAAATTCCCTTCAAACCAAAAACAATTGTTGGAAAGAACAAGCTCCAACAAAGTCTCAATAACAAAAATCATGTTATTTCCAACTTCTCTTTTGTGGAGGAAGTCTCTAACCCATTCAACACCTAAAGATTGAGGAATGACTGTATAGAGATCTCTTACATCCACGGTAAGGAATATATAATCCTCTCTAAAGGGAATGGTGTTTAACTCACTTAAGAAACCCCACGAATCTTTACAAATTTGGGGTTGATTCTCAATAAGTGGCTTCAGGATGCTGTCAACATATTTTGCACACCCATATGTAATGGACCCACGGCCGTCAACAATTGGTCTAAAGGGAGGGTTGACCAATTGTTTATGGATTTTGGGTATACCAAAAAATGCCGCGACTCTGGGTGCTGCAATAGTTAGATAATCAAACAGTTCAAGGTCAATAGATTTCTCAATAAACAGGTCATCTAAAACTCTTTTGATTTTACTATAGGCAATGTTCAACTCATTAATGCTCACTAACTGATAAAAAGGATTGTCTAAGTGGGCCAACATACAAGTAACATAAGTAGAATGGTTCATACAGACAAGGACCCCTCCTTTATTAGGTTTCATTAACCGTATTCGACAATCCTTAAGAAGTTTAATAAAATCCCACTCATGTTCTGAAATGTTGTTTCATCTTCCATGCAATCTAACCCTTTTGTTACAAAAATTCCTAAAATCAAGCTCACATATTTTATCAAAAGAGACAAGATTTGGATACAAGGGTGGGTTGAACACACTAGATACTCTTAATGAGTCAGAACAAAAAGATTTAGGGCCAAAAACTACGTTAAAGTTAATTATTCTAACAAATAATTTAAGGTCCATAATAGTAGAAACCAAGTTCATGTCAGTGTCGGGGACAAAGGTTAATCCTAAAGAAAAAAAATTAATAATATCTTGAGGAAAAACAATGTCCGAGTAGTTGTACAGAAAAAAGTCACCAGCCGAGTTAGGTAAAACTCTAGGAGCTAGGGATATAACATCAACTACATCCTGCGTTGATTCTTTCTCTTCCGAGAGCGACCCTGGTGATTGGGTGTCCTCGGGTTGTTGGAAGCACTGGTCTGGCGCCGCTGAAAACCCCGAGAACCTTGTTGGGGCAAATTGGCACCAAAATTATTATCACCAGAACTGTCTATGTCAGCGTCTTGGCCGTTGTTATTCCCATTAAGCCTTGTCCCCCGATTGTTGTCAAAACCTTGACCGTTACCTTGGTTTCTTATACGCTCACTCCTCCTTAAATCATGAGGTGGATTAGGATCAACATTGCGAGCATCAAAATTGTCCGTGGGAGAACAATTGTCATTCAAAACATTAATGTTGTTCTGTAAAGAAACTAAAGGGGGAGGGGGGTAAGCGGTACCAGAATTGTGTTGTTGAACATCCCTAGATATTTTCTTCCGCTTAGCCCCGGCCAATTTTAAAATAGTAGCTTCAATACTAGTAAACACTCTTAAGTACTCATATTTATAATGTCATTTCATGTAATGATGTTAATAGGACTGCTTTGATTAATGACAAGACTACTATAAATGTTTCAACTGATGTTAACACTGTTTTGCATTGTGATAAGGAATGAGAGCAGGTACCACCTGAGAACTTGGAAAGGGACCCTATGGGTCCTACACATAGGCAGGCTTGTACCCATTCAGGTGGTAATGAGTCTACTGACAACCCTAATATTTCCAATGAAGTTGTTAACTCAGGTAGTGGAGTTGGGAATAGAGTAAGTGTGACGCCTACTACTTTTAGGGATGGCCCTAACTTAGAAGTCAATGTAGGGGATTCAGTTCACTTGAAATCTAGGAACATGAATTGTTCTGTCAGGCCTAAGGACAAGAGCAGGTTGGCAGTCCAGGATAGCATGCATGATACTGTTTTCACGGGTACTGGTGGTGACCTCCCTTTTCCACTACCTGCCCGGATGGACAGGATAGGGGGCGAGGGAGATCAGCCTGCAGGGGACGTTACAAATGGAAATTATCAGGGGAACGTTACCCCAATCAGACTCTGAAGAAAATGTGGGGGAAGAACAAGAGTCATTGATTTTTAATATATCCAGTCATTGTTTGACCCCGTATGAATCTAGTGTACTGACCAAAGGTCTTAATTTTATTCCAACTTGTAGCAGTAATGTTGTTGATACTGTTTTAGATCTAAAGACTTTCTGCAAGGATGTGATGTTACGTTTGATTTATAGTGGGCCTAAATCTGTAGATAATGGAGTGAATGAATCACAAACTTATTTAAGGAGACCTAGTAGCTTCGTACCGGCTAATCATCCCTTAGTAGAAGCTTATTCTAAGTTGACTGAGGAACACATCTTACAGTTTTATGATAACAGGGGCCATTCTAAAAGATTTTGTAAACATAATCTTACTTATATTGAGAGACAGGCCTTGAGTCATCTCCAGAATAACAGCTCACTCATTATTAGGCCTGCTGATAAGGGAGGATTAATAGTTATCATGGATAAAGCCTTTTATCATCAAGCCATGAATGACATGCTTAGTGATACCAGTTTCCACAGTAAACTTTCAGCCCCTGAAGTACACAGGATAATTTCTTCTGTAGGTAATGATATCCGAGAACTCCATGTAGCTGGTCTTATTACTGATGAGCTGTTCTCTTTTATGCATACCATCAATCCCTTGATTCCTGTGATACAAGGGTTGCCTAAGGTACATAAACATCCTAGGAACCCACCCATGAGACCCATCGTTGCTGGTGGAGGATGGGTTACCAAACCTTTGTCATTGTAGGTTGAAAAGTTCCTAAGACCAGTTATTAGTTTAAATCCAACTGTATTAAGAGACTCCAGACAGTTTCTATTAGATTTATATGACTGTGTTAAAGGGTTAGATGATATTAGTGCGTTGCCTTTTGTCACTCTTGACGTCCAATCATTATTCACCATGATACCTAATGAGTTGGGTATACACTATGTGCAGAATTATTTATCTGCACACAGTGAGTATCAGCCTAAGCAGATTGATTTGATATGTTTCTTTTTAGAAACAGTTCTGAATAATAATGCATTTATTTTTGGGGAAGATATGTTCCTACAGAAACATGGTGTAGCTATGGGCACATCTTGTGCCAATGGCTACGCCAATATGTTTCTTGCTCAATGGGAGACTGAGCTATTATTTCCTCTTATCGAATTTAGGAATGATGTCATATTTTACAGACGTTTTGTGGACGATTTATTTATCTTGTGGCGAGGGTCAGTGGAAGAATTTGTTAGGTTCTTTGGTACTATGAATAACTTGACTGATTGTCTTAGATTTACTTATAATTTGTCATACACAGATATAGACTATTTGGATGTCTATGTTGCGAAATTGAATAATACCATGATTAATACAGGGATTTTTCGAAAAATATGTCATAGGAATGCTTTTCTGTTTAGATCCAGCATGCATCCTGGCTATATTTTTAAAAATCTTGTTAGGGGTCAGGGCATGAGAGTGTCTAGATTAAATACCTGGTTACTTGGGTTCCAACAGGAATTGACCAGTTTGGAAAAGAAGTTCTTGGACAGAGGTTACACCACTGATGGACTTAATAGACAGTGGTCTGACCTGGTGGACCTTCAATCCACCAGGGCATGACCGTATTTTGGATCATCTTTGGAACTGGATAACTCCAGTGTGATTAATAGAGTCTGTCAGACTAGAATTCCTTTATTTTATACAAGTGACTTCAAGCATGTCACCGATTTATTTTATCGACATTGGTCTATCCTTCTTGTAGATAATGAGATAAGTAATATTGTGGGTAGTCATCCCAGTTTTCAGTATAGGAATCACAAGAATTTAAAGAGGCTCTTATGCTTTGATAGGCACACAACAGGGAGGCCAGTATATGGCCACACTGAACCATGTGGGTCTTGCAATTTTTGTATATATGTTGATACATCTGGTGTTTTTTACCATCCTTACCTGCATAAAGAATTTCGTTTTAAAGGGTGCAATAATTGTATGACTCCACATGTAGTGTATTTGGCCCAGTGTGGAACATGTGGTGCATTTTATGTAGGGAAGACCAATAGACCCTTACGTGATAGGATGAGGGAACATCTATATCACATGAGAAATGGGTCTTTACATAATGCACTTGTTAAGCATACAGCCGAATATGGGAATACCCACATGTTTAAATTTCAGGTGATTGAAGCCATTACACCGAGTATCAGGGAAGGGGATATCATTACACATACTGAATATAAGGAAACTCGTTGGATTGTCCTTTTACGGGCAGATCGAGGAAGGGCCTGAATGAGAGGGCCTCTATCAAGCCCATTTTAAAGAAAAGAAGGTTGTGTAAATGATATCTAAATGATATCTATTGAATTTAGTTTCACTTCCCTGATTTGTTTTGATCTAGGTATTTTATGATTTTTGTTTATGTGTATTTTATTTAGTAAGTTTTTATTTATTATTTTTATTTTAATTCACAGATATTGTGAATATATAAATATATGAATATATATATATATATATATATATATATATATATATATATATGGGTCTACTTCTTTTGACCTAACTTTCATTTGCTTGACACTCATTTGCCTGACCCCATTTGACTGAAATTTAATTTGCCTGACACTTCATTTGCCTGACACTTCATTTGCCCGACAAGTATTATTAGCAAGAAAATGGAATATGCCCCCTTCCCCACTGCAGTGCAACCCTGGAGTTAGAATATATAGTTAGGGGGTGTGAAGCCCCCGACTTCATTTCATATGATATTGTTAACTTTTGATGTAATATTGCTTAGTAACAGAAAAGTAAGTGGGGGGCTGTGCCCCCCACACCCCCCCTAACTATATATTCTAACTCCAGGGTCACACTGCAGTGGGGAAGGGGGCATATTCCATTTTCTTGCTAATAATACTTGTCGGGCAAATGAAGTGTCAGGCAAATGAAGTGTCAGGCGAATGAAATTTCAGTCATTTGGTCTCAGCAAATGAGTGTCAGGCAAATTAAAGTTAGGTCAAAAGAAGTAGACCCATATATATATGTGTATATTTTGGCATTCATATAATATATGTATCACACATCGTGCATGTATTGTGTTTTTTTTATATATATATGTATATACATACCTTTATCTAGTTTTGTACACTGTGGTTTTTAATGGCTAATTGAGTAATTATTTAATTGAGTAGGACTGCTTTGTATAAATACTAGTCAGGTGTATGGTTATTATTTGGTCTGATGAAGCTCCTATGCGAAAGCGCTTACCTGTGTGCGTTCCTGAAATAAATTGTGGATTTTTTATTGCTTTGGACTGGCTTTATTTCTTGGATTTTTTGGCCTGTGGCTGTGCTTGAGTCTGTTGGTATTTCTTCTCATTTATTTTAAATTTATAATTTGGAACATTTTTCCAGTAAACAATGAAACAAAATGCATGCACCAATAATGACAAAACTGCCCAATTCAGAACATTTCCATTATAAAAGTCTACTCAAACTTCTGCAATCCACCAGTATCAGTAAATATGCACAATCTCTGCAGAAGTAAAAGTAATCTAAATAATTCCACATTAAAGAGATCTGTAACTAATGAAGAGGTTGCTGCTAGCAAACAACTTTATATGTCATTGTTTCATCTACAAATAAAGTGCCTGTTGCCTTTGAGGAATACATTTCCTATGTTACATAAAAAATGATAAGCTAGTAATATTGCAATAGGGGATGGATGGCAAACTGATAACAGGTTCATTGTTACTAGGTATCTCTACCAAAGAGGACATTCTCAGGACAGCAGCATCCATCCCCATTAAAAATACAACACAGCACAGCATCAGCAATGCATCTCTGTCCCTTGGGAGTAGAACCCTCAGCCTTATGCGTCAAAAGCAAGTACACTACCTGTTGTTCTATTAGCAATGCAAGTAGATGCAGCATAAGCAGCACTAACCTTCTCTTCAAGCTCTCAGCTCCTTATAAAATCCACTTGATGCTCAGCTATATCTCACAACTTTGAAGCACAAGAAATCTGGAAAAGGCTAAAATTTATTGGGGGGGGGGGACAAAAGCCTAAAAACTAGGGACACATTTTAAACATTGCTTGTATAACCTTGGAAAAGTTACTAGAATAAAATGCTATGTTGCCACCATGCGTTTCACTTGAACGTAGGACCCTGTGCACTACGGTCAGACCAACATACCACTATGCCAAATCAGCTGTTTCTTGAAAGACAGCTAGACAGAAACTTAAATAGCTATCATTTAGTGAATTCAGTTTTCACCATAGCTCTCAACTTCATAGCACAAAATACCTAGACAAAGCCAATAATGGAGGAATACAGCCCACAAACATATTCAGTGAATTCAGTTCTCACTGTAGCTCTCAACCTGTTAACACAAAAAACCTGGACAAAGCCAACAACAATCTTATAAACAGAAAATTGCTAGAATAAAAGGTTTTGTGTTACTATGTACTTTCTGAAAAATATGAAGTCTGAAATTCGAATGCCTGTAATTATTTTTCAGAGATCACAGATTTTATGAGGAACAGAACAACAATATGAAGGAAAAGTTTCACAAGGGTGGTTGGTAGGGAATTCAAGCTCCTGCTACCTGCTCCCAAGGTACAGGATTTGAGTCTAGCCACCACTACCAGGTATATTTCCTGAGTACTTGTAGTCACTGGGGCATTTCACACACACTAAAGCTCTGTACCTGGTGTTTCAGCTTTCAGCATAAATAAAGCTCTGTTCCATTTCAGCAAAGCACATTACCTGGTGCTCAGTTTTCAGCATAACCACACCAGAGGCTTAGTTTCAGCAAAGGCATAACCGTTTCTCAAGCCTAGTTCCGGTTCTAGAATGCCACGCATGTGTGCGAGCACAGACTGCAGACCTTGTAGTCCAATCCCCTTCTAGTCTATGTGACTGTAACTGCATAGACTTCTGGGGCATCTGTGAGACTGCTGCTTATTCCATATGCAGACTGGTTAAGCAGCAGTCCAGCTTCGAGTTTTCCACTCATGCATGAGTTTCTTGGGATTTGAGATTTTTTTTTTTATTTTTGGTTTTCAGCTGGGGGGCTGCAGTCCTGCAGTCCAATAGGATGAGCCGCCACTGACAGTACCACTTGCATTTCATTAGTCAAACATATGCCCACTTCCATTGTAGTTACTGGGGAGTGAGTGGGGCCTGCTTCCTTACAATATATGATGGGATTAGAAATACTTTAGTATGTCACTTGCATCCAGTAAGTTAACTGGACCAGATGACCACAGTGTCAGTATGTGATTGAGGACTGAAGTATTCACTAGCAGGATGCGTAAAACAAGCAACAATAAATAACTGTGAACAATGTGATTTGTTTTTGGCTTATCATGCAATGTCCTATGTATCCAAATGTTCTGAGATTGTTGGAGAGTGCTTCCTTTGTATTACTGGAATCAATGAGACATACAGTTATTAATATGAACATGATAGCTTCTACTGACTGCTTTTGGTAATGGGGGTTTCTACCTTTATTTTATTGTTGGATACAAACTATAACATGTTACTTTGGTTCATAGGTCTTTGGACAGTGCCACATACATTTGCTCAGTGAAGCATGTCTACAGTACCGAGTGCTGTGTTTTTCTTGTAGACTGGAGTGTTTTCCTTTAAAAATGAAACTAATAGTAATATTTTAGTGCACACAGCATTGCACTTGGTCCATCATACATTTTCTGAACACAAAGGCATTATGGTTATTTGGATGGTAGTTACTGTATTTGCAAAATTATTAAAACATTCTGAAATATATTACTAGATTTCTCTCAAATGGTTATGCATTCATGATTATAACTGTGGTTTTGTTATGTGTCAAAATTAGAGAATGTATGTGAAACAAGGTGAAATACATTACTGTGGAATTTATGACATGACATTTTTTTTTTTGACTGGAGATGGCTGGCATGTCTGGTACACCGCTGGAACAAGATGAAATTATTTCTAATTTAATGAGGTCATTGACTTACATTTTACCTGTAATACATCAGCCCCACTAGGGCAAATAACATTTTGGACCTTGTCCTTTCTAATATGGTGGTATCTTGCACCAGCCCTTGTACATCTTCATCACTTGTTAGATCTGACCATAAAGCTATATCCTTTGAAATAAAAACCCAGCTAGACAGAATTTGTGAATAGTAATATGACGTGTATGCTTGCCTTAAAAGTGTAAAAAAATATATATATATACATATATATATATATATATATATATATATATATATATATATATATATATATTGGTTGGTTGGGAGGTTGGCATAGTGGTTAAGGCATTTACCTTACAGACACAACATACAGAGTTTGATTCTCACATGAGGTAATTGGCTAGACTTAAAATGACCCATAAGGGCAGTTATCCTAGTAATAATCTATGAACCTATGAACCTATATGTTCTGTACTGAGCTTCAAGATTGTAACCACAGTGCACCCTGCTGGAAAAGAACAGAAACATGTAAAATTATATGCCAGTGCAAATGTATGGTTTCATAGCAAAAGCTGGAATATACAGATTTAACTTGCAAACTCTGAGAAGAATAAATAAAGAATTCTATGAGTGTGTTTATCAGAACTAGAAGACAGAATGTTTGCAGCTGGAAACTCTTTCTATTGTTTGTAACATAGGTAATTACATGTTTCCAAGGTAATTGTTTTACGACTTCCAATTTCTGGCTAGCTTCTAAGAGAGAATTGTCAGCTTCTAAGAGATAAGTATGTTTCAGAGAGACATGTTAAATTCTGTTGGCATCTGTTTAGCCTGGGAACTAGATGCAAGTGTCAAATAGTGATGTCATCTAGCTAACCCAGCAGTAATGTGTATTATTAACTTAAGAACTATCTCAGAGAGAAAGAGTGCATTTTGTATTTTGTTATGGACCTGTTAACAACTCACCAGGACTTTGCCTTGCTCTGTAAGTAAGTTATTTAGAACATAGTTTATCTTAGAAATAGATAGGAATATAGCAAGATTAGTGTAGATGTTTTCTATATTTATGTGAGACTGTCCTACTGTGTTATTTTAAAGAATTTCCTGTGGTTGTGAACTCTGCTGTCACTGTGCCGAGTTACAGAGTATTGTCTTGTGTTTTTATTATTTATTATTAAATATATTTAACACTATTAATGGTGGCTGATTTTGTTTAGAGAAATTTAAGCTCTTAGTGTACCCGCATATATTTGATGACACTGTAAGACCACTCTAGAATAGCCTTAAAAGTTTGGTCACACTTACCATTTGGATAGCAGTAACATTACACAGTGGAATTGGTCACCCTTTGGGAAGGGCCTTTTAGTAGCTGATAAGTAGGGGTTCTGGTGGCAGTGCTAACTACGTTATGGTCTGGGCAGAATGGGGCATTGCTAATAAACCTGTGCCAGCCTTCCCCAGGTGTGTGTGTGTGTGTGTGTGTGTGTGTGTGTGTGTGTGTGTGTGTGTGTGTGTGTGTGTGTGTGTGTGTGTGTATATATATATAAATCAAATCTCAAAATGTGTGCATGTGTCATCTACTTGGGCAGGGACACAAAGCACTAGTTGGACAGAGAGAGTGCTGGGAGGACTTGGCTTGGAACACTGGCTAAGGACTCCACTCTATAACTGTGCCAGTGGGGAGTCATATTGGGGATCTGGAGAGAGAGAGAGAAAAACAGCCCCAGACTGACTGTGATCTCTATGTGCTTTTATGGGAAATTGTATTTTGCTGTGTGTGTGTACAGTTCATTCTCCCAATGTGGACAGCCCTCACTGGTGTTAGTGGTGAGGATTGAGGCTCCTTGATTACTGGGCCAATGCACGGGTATCACATATTAATTGTTTGGCAGTGGTGGGCTATCCACATCAAATATTAATTGGTTGATAGTGGTGAGTTAGCCACATCACATAATTGGCTTGTAGTGGTGTGGATAGTGAATTCCTGTAGGTTGCGTACAGTGATCACTGAAGGTGTTTTTGTACACTAAATCAGCCGTGCAGTGAACATTCAGAGTTCAAATCACAATTGTTTTATTTCTTTTGTTAGCTTAGTTAGTCAGGAGAGCTGTCAAGCATGTCAGATGAGAAGTATGGCAAGCTGACAAGGAGCCAGATGGCTGAGATGTGCCAAGCTAAAGGACTGGTGCCTGGAAACCTGACTAAGGCAGATATGATTGCAGCTTTGGTCACAGCTGCATCAGAGAATAGCAACCAGGAGGATGATCAGACTGGCTGTGGAGATGTACTGCACTCAGAGAATGAACAGCTCAACCTTTCTATAAAGGACTTAAAAATCCATCTGGAGTTAAAGAGATTTGAGTTGGATGCCAAGCATTTAGAAATGGAAGAAGCAGAAAGACTGAGGCATTTAGAGACCTAGGAAAATGAGAAACTACTATGTCTGGAAGCTTAGGAGAAGGAGAGGCAGAGGCAACATGAAAAGGAGATGTTCACTCTTCAGCAGAGTCATGGAGGTAATGGGGAAGGGAGTAACTGAACCCAGAAGCAACAAAGGTCAGTAAATGTCTTCCACTGTTTCCAGAGGGGGATAATTTTGATAGTTTCATTCATATGTTTGAGAAGGTATGTAAACAGTATAATGTTGACCAAGGGCTCTAGGTACGGTTCCTGATCCCCTTACTCCATAGTAAAGCTGTAAATGTTCTATACTTCAACTCATTAATGCTCACTAACTGATAAAAAGGATTGTCTAAGTGGGCCAACATACAAGTAACATAAGTAGAATGGTTCATACAGACAAGGACCCCTCCTTTATTAGGTTTCATTAACCGTATTCGACAATCCTTAAGAAGTTTAATAAAATCCCACTCATGTTCTGAAATGTTGTTTCATCTTCCATGCAATCTAACCCTTTTGTTACAAAAATTCCTAAAATCAAGCTCACATATTTTATCAAAAGAGACAAGATTTGGATACAAGGGTGGGTTGAACACACTAGATACTCTTAATGAGTCAGAACAAAAAGATTTAGGGCCAAAAACTACGTTAAAGTTAATTATTCTAACAAATAATTTAAGGTCCATAATAGTAGAAACCAAGTTCATGTCAGTGTCGGGGACAAAGGTTAATCCTAAAGAAAAAAAATTAATAATATCTTGAGGAAAAACAATGTCCGAGTAGTTGTACAGAAAAAAGTCACCAGCCGAGTTAGGTAAAACTCTAGGAGCTAGGGATATAACATCAACTACATCCTGCGTTGATTCTTTCTCTTCCGAGAGCGACCCTGGTGATTGGGTGTCCTCGGGTTGTTGGAAGCACTGGTCTGGCGCCGCTGAAAACCCCGAGAACCTTGTTGGGGCAAATTGGCACCAAAATTATTATCACCAGAACTGTCTATGTCAGCGTCTTGGCCGTTGTTATTCCCATTAAGCCTTGTCCCCCGATTGTTGTCAAAACCTTGACCGTTACCTTGGTTTCTTATACGCTCACTCCTCCTTAAATCATGAGGTGGATTAGGATCAACATTGCGAGCATCAAAATTGTCCGTGGGAGAACAATTGTCATTCAAAACATTAATGTTGTTCTGTAAAGAAACTAAAGGGGGAGGGGGGTAAGCGGTACCAGAATTGTGTTGTTGAACATCCCTAGATATTTTCTTCCGCTTAGCCCCGGCCAATTTTAAAATAGTAGCTTCAATACTAGTAAACACTCTTAAGTACTCATATTTATAATGTCATTTCATGTAATGATGTTAATAGGACTGCTTTGATTAATGACAAGACTACTATAAATGTTTCAACTGATGTTAACACTGTTTTGCATTGTGATAAGGAATGAGAGCAGGTACCACCTGAGAACTTGGAAAGGGACCCTATGGGTCCTACACATAGGCAGGCTTGTACCCATTCAGGTGGTAATGAGTCTACTGACAACCCTAATATTTCCAATGAAGTTGTTAACTCAGGTAGTGGAGTTGGGAATAGAGTAAGTGTGACGCCTACTACTTTTAGGGATGGCCCTAACTTAGAAGTCAATGTAGGGGATTCAGTTCACTTGAAATCTAGGAACATGAATTGTTCTGTCAGGCCTAAGGACAAGAGCAGGTTGGCAGTCCAGGATAGCATGCATGATACTGTTTTCACGGGTACTGGTGGTGACCTCCCTTTTCCACTACCTGCCCGGATGGACAGGATAGGGGGCGAGGGAGATCAGCCTGCAGGGGACGTTACAAATGGAAATTATCAGGGGAACGTTACCCCAATCAGACTCTGAAGAAAATGTGGGGGAAGAACAAGAGTCATTGATTTTTAATATATCCAGTCATTGTTTGACCCCGTATGAATCTAGTGTACTGACCAAAGGTCTTAATTTTATTCCAACTTGTAGCAGTAATGTTGTTGATACTGTTTTAGATCTAAAGACTTTCTGCAAGGATGTGATGTTACGTTTGATTTATAGTGGGCCTAAATCTGTAGATAATGGAGTGAATGAATCACAAACTTATTTAAGGAGACCTAGTAGCTTCGTACCGGCTAATCATCCCTTAGTAGAAGCTTATTCTAAGTTGACTGAGGAACACATCTTACAGTTTTATGATAACAGGGGCCATTCTAAAAGATTTTGTAAACATAATCTTACTTATATTGAGAGACAGGCCTTGAGTCATCTCCAGAATAACAGCTCACTCATTATTAGGCCTGCTGATAAGGGAGGATTAATAGTTATCATGGATAAAGCCTTTTATCATCAAGCCATGAATGACATGCTTAGTGATACCAGTTTCCACAGTAAACTTTCAGCCCCTGAAGTACACAGGATAATTTCTTCTGTAGGTAATGATATCCGAGAACTCCATGTAGCTGGTCTTATTACTGATGAGCTGTTCTCTTTTATGCATACCATCAATCCCTTGATTCCTGTGATACAAGGGTTGCCTAAGGTACATAAACATCCTAGGAACCCACCCATGAGACCCATCGTTGCTGGTGGAGGATGGGTTACCAAACCTTTGTCATTGTAGGTTGAAAAGTTCCTAAGACCAGTTATTAGTTTAAATCCAACTGTATTAAGAGACTCCAGACAGTTTCTATTAGATTTATATGACTGTGTTAAAGGGTTAGATGATATTAGTGCGTTGCCTTTTGTCACTCTTGACGTCCAATCATTATTCACCATGATACCTAATGAGTTGGGTATACACTATGTGCAGAATTATTTATCTGCACACAGTGAGTATCAGCCTAAGCAGATTGATTTGATATGTTTCTTTTAGAAACAGTTCTGAATAATAATGCATTTATTTTTGGGGAAGATATGTTCCTACAGAAACATGGTGTAGCTATGGGCACATCTTGTGCCAATGGCTACGCCAATATGTTTCTTGCTCAATGGGAGACTGAGCTATTATTTCCTCTTATCGAATTTAGGAATGATGTCATATTTTACAGACGTTTTGTGGACGATTTATTTATCTTGTGGCGAGGGTCAGTGGAAGAATTTGTTAGGTTCTTTGGTACTATGAATAACTTGACTGATTGTCTTAGATTTACTTATAATTTGTCATACACAGATATAGACTATTTGGATGTCTATGTTGCGAAATTGAATAATACCATGATTAATACAGGGATTTTTCGAAAAATATGTCATAGGAATGCTTTTCTGTTTAGATCCAGCATGCATCCTGGCTATATTTTTAAAAATCTTGTTAGGGGTCAGGGCATGAGAGTGTCTAGATTAAATACCTGGTTACTTGGGTTCCAACAGGAATTGACCAGTTTGGAAAAGAAGTTCTTGGACAGAGGTTACACCACTGATGGACTTAATAGACAGTGGTCTGACCTGGTGGACCTTCAATCCACCAGGGCATGACCGTATTTTGGATCATCTTTGGAACTGGATAACTCCAGTGTGATTAATAGAGTCTGTCAGACTAGAATTCCTTTATTTTATACAAGTGACTTCAAGCATGTCACCGATTTATTTTATCGACATTGGTCTATCCTTCTTGTAGATAATGAGATAAGTAATATTGTGGGTAGTCATCCCAGTTTTCAGTATAGGAATCACAAGAATTTAAAGAGGCTCTTATGCTTTGATAGGCACACAACAGGGAGGCCAGTATATGGCCACACTGAACCATGTGGGTCTTGCAATTTTGTATATATGTTGATACATCTGGTGTTTTTTACCATCCTTACCTGCATAAAGAATTTCGTTTTAAAGGGTGCAATAATTGTATGACTCCACATGTAGTGTATTTGGCCCAGTGTGGAACATGTGGTGCATTTTATGTAGGGAAGACCAATAGACCCTTACGTGATAGGATGAGGGAACATCTATATCACATGAGAAATGGGTCTTTACATAATGCACTTGTTAAGCATACAGCCGAATATGGGAATACCCACATGTTTAAATTTCAGGTGATTGAAGCCATTACACCGAGTATCAGGGAAGGGGATATCATTACACATACTGAATATAAGGAAACTCGTTGGATTGTCCTTTTACGGGCAGATCGAGGAAGGGCCTGAATGAGAGGGCCTCTATCAAGCCCATTTTAAAGAAAAGAAGGTTGTGTAAATGATATCTAAATGATATCTATTGAATTTAGTTTCACTTCCCTGATTTGTTTTGATCTAGGTATTTCATGCTACAGACATTTGCAGACCAGTTTAAGAGGGAGTGGGACAAATAGTTGCCCCATCTGTTGTTTGCTTACAGAGAGGTTCCCCAGGAATCCACAGGTTTTTCACCCTTTGAGTTGCTGTATGAGCATAGGGTGAGAGGGCCTCTAGATTTAATTCAAGATGAGTGGGAGGGGGAGTGTGAATCCCACAAGGAGTCTGTTGTGCCATATGTCCTAAACGTCAGAACAAGGTCTAGGGAACTCATGGCCTTTCCCAATGAAAACCTAGCAGAAGTCCAAAAGCAGAAAAAGGTCTGGTATAACAGAAATGCTCGGGCTAGAGAGTGTGCTGTAGGGCAGCAGGTAATGGTTCTTGTTCCTGTCAAACACAACAAGCTGCAAGCAGCTTGGGAGGGACCCTACAATGTAGTAAGGAAGGTCAGTGATGTTAACTACATGGTAGAACTGCTAGGCAGGAGGCAGGGGCACAAATTGTACCATGTTAACATAATGAAACTTTACCATGATAGGGAGGTCCTTGTGCTGCATATTTGTAGCACAAGGCAGAAGGAGTCTGAGGGGGATCTGTGACTACAGGGAACGAGCCAGGAAAATCCCAAATTACTATGGTGGAGCCTAGAGTTGCAGGCATATGATGGGACAGTGCAGCACAATAATGGGATCAGTAATGCCAAGGCAGCTTGAATCTCAAGACAAGGAATGGGGTAAGGATTTCACAGATAGGCTTAACCCTCTCAAGCAACATTTCTCAAGGGACACTTGAAAAACTAGGTTGAGTTCTCATTGGGGGGAGAAATGTGGACACTGCCAGCCCAGCTAGATAGAATTTTGTAAATAATTCTTTGTCATTTGTGAATAGTAATTTGATTTGTATGCTTGTCTTAAAAATGTAAGAAAACTATATGTTCTGCACTGAGCTTTAAGATTGTAACCACAGTACACCCTGCTGTAAAAGAGCAGAAATGTTTATAAATTATATGTCAATGCAAATGTATGGTTTCATGGCAAAAGTTGGAATATACAGAGTTAACTTGCAAACTCTGAGAAAATAAAGAATTTTATGAGTGTGTTTACCAGAGCTAGAATACAGAATGTCTGCAGCAGGAAATTCTTAATTACAGGTTTCCAATGTAATTGTTTTATGACTTCCAGTTTCTAGCAAGCATCTAACAGAGAATTGTCAGCTTCTAAGAGATAAGTATTTTTCAGAGAGACATGTTAAATTCTGTTGGTATCTGTTTAGCCTGGGGACTAGATGCAAGTGTCAAATAGTGATGTCATCTAGCTAACCCAGCAGTAATGTGTATTATTAACTTAAGAAATATCTCAGAGAGAAAGAGTGCATTTTGTATTTTGTTTTGTACCTGTTAACAACTCACCAGCACATTGCCTTGCTCTGTAGGTAAGTTATTTAGAACATAGTTTCTCTTAGAGAGAGATAGGAATATAGCAAAATTAGTGTAGATGTTTTCTGTAATTATGTGAGACTGTCCTACTGTGTTATTTTAAAGTATTTCCTGTGATTGCGAACTCTGCTGTCACTGTGCTGAGTTAAAGACTATTGTCTTGTGCTTTTATTATTTATTATTAAATATATTTAAACCTATTAATGGTGGCTGATTTTGTATAGAGATATTTAAGCTCTTGCAGTACTTGCATGTATTTGGTAACATTATATAGGCCACTCTAGAATAGCCTTAAAGTTTGGTCACACTTACCATTTGTTTAACAGTAACATTAAACAGTGGAATTGGTCACCCTTTGGGAAGGGCCTTATAGTAGCTGATAAGTAGGAGTTCCGGTGGCAGTGCTAATTACATTATGGTCTGGGCAGAAGGGAGCATAGCTAGTAAAACTGTGACAGCCTTCCCCATGTGTGTGTTTGTGTATAAATCAAATCTCAAAGTGTGTGCGTGTGTGTGTGTGTGTGTGTGTGTGTGTGTGTGTGTGTGTGTGTGTGTGTGTGTCAGCTACTTGGACAGGGACACAAAGCACTGGTTGGACAGAGAGAGTGCTGGGAGGACTTGGCTTAGAACCCTGGCTAAGGACTCCACTCTATAGCTGTGCCAGTGAGGAATCTTATTGGGGATCTGGAGAGAGAGAAAAAACAGCCCCAGACTGATTGTGATCTCTGTATGCTCTTAAGGGAAATTGTACTTTACTGTGTGTGTGTAATGTTCATCCTCCCAATGTGCATGTCCCTCACTGGTGTTAGTAGTGAGGATTGAGGATCCTTGATTACTGGGCCAGTGCACGGATGTCACACTGCTATCCAATATCCAATCGTTTAAGATAAACAAATTTGCCACTGCTGTTTGATTTCAAATATGCATAGTTTCTTACATTTGTAGAGTTATTTGGAAATATTATTAAAATAAGAGACATCATTTACAAATTTTTACTAAAATACCAGAGATGTAGTGTGCAAAATGTGTCTTGCACTTCACTAAAATGCTCTCAATAAGCTGAACAGCTTTGCAGCTGATACTGCAACTCCCCCATGCAAGATTAAAGAGATATAACAATGTCTGGACATATTCATCATGAGATGTAGGAAAAATACATTTTTATATTATATCTGAAATATAAAATCAAATCATCTCATAGTTTTGGCATTATAACCAGTATCTAGGCAGAATTTCCCTGAACAAGTTTGTTGCTTTACAGTTTTCTGTAGCACTTTTTCATTTCTGCAATACATCCAATTTTTATTGCATGTGCTCATGGCATAATTTTTGCAAAAATCTTTCAGGATATGATTCAAACTTTTCTCACTGAAGCCTACAGCTATCAAGTAGTATAAATAACAGCTGTTGCATAAGTCATAAAGATTTAAGTATATGCACTATAGTAGGAGGTAAAAATATATCATTAGCACATCAGACATGAGGTATAAATTATTGAATCATTGGGAAACACATTATTGGGGTCTGACTGTTAGAAGGAAAATCATAAGACAGCAGGGAAGTGGAAAATGTTATGATTATACAAAACCCTAATGAGGCTGCCTAGACAGAGACAGCTACGCAAATCATAGGAGTATATAGGGATGGGAAATATCAATAATCTGCAAAAATATAACTATAAACTAAGTAGTAGTGAAGAAACAATGTGCACATTTACACAATATCGTAATTACAAATGTATTATAATTAGGTGGTTCTTAAAGGTGACCTTGAACTTGGGCTAAGATACAATATCTAATGTGACTCTGAAGTACGTTTTGTTATTGGGCTGTATAATTGAAGTATGGATAACGCTGTGGCTCATTGTTAAGAGCTCTGTCACACAGATCCAGGCTTCAAGCTACACCTCCAGTCACTGTCTGAGTAGACTTTACATGTTCTCTACATACGAGAATTATTATTTTTTTCTTTTTTTTGTCTGGGTATCCCATTTTCCTCCCATCTCCCCAAAACAGACTGGTTTACTGGTACTTTAAAATGTCAGTGTGTATTGTATTCATACTTGCCCTTTAAACCCTGTTTATGGGTGAAAATATTGTAAGGCAGATAATTTCACCTATACAGTTAACAACTGAATAAGTAAAAGAGTTCCTATGGTGATTACATTTTTTGTTCTAATAGATAAAGTTAATACTTGATAACTGTACATTGCGCTGAAGTTGATACTAGAATGTAATTTTAACTAAAGATGGCCTTTCCTTGATTTACAGTATTCTGTGGACATGTTTAAAATTAACAAATAACAGTTTTAGAATCCTAACAAAGAAATTTAAGAGTAATGTAGTGACTATATATCCCTTACTATTATGTAATATGATGCTTTAAATTTTGACTCTGTGTCACACTAAAGTGTGGATAAAGTATAAGCAGCAGAGAGGGTAAAGGAAAGTGGAAAGGTGGGTGTAGTCCTGTCTCTAGTCTTAGATGACTGTTTGTAGCTATATAAGCCCAGTATGTTGATGTGCTTTGGTGGTCAGTGTCTGTGTCAAATTTTAGTTATAGATCAAGACAAATATACCTAAATGTTTTCTGGATGAGACTCGATTTATAAAAGTTCAATCCAGTGAGGTCAGCTGTGGTAAAGACATACACTGGTTGTTAGTCAGAATGGCCATGGATATTATACATTGAGTTCTACTGATATTCAAGAACAGTCAATATTGTAAAGCTAGTTTTGGACTGCCTTTCAAGGACCAAGTAACTATCACTGGGAAGTGATCTCTCAGCGAGGGTGTTAGGATTGTAATATTAGTTGTCTTTTCAGGAAAACTGGTAATTATTACAAGTGTGATACTCCTAGTTACATATGTATTTGGTCTAGTTCCTTTGTTTATGATGTGTTTCGGCATTTTCAAAGGCAGATATCTGCTTAGCTAACCTTTAGTGGAGATCCAAAAAGATAAGTAGGAGTTTAAAATCTCAGAGGTATGAAGTGTGATATTCCAGCCAGGGCTAACCTAGGGACATGAGTAGCCAGAGTGGAATATGGCTGCTTAGTTAGTGAGATTCACTTTAATGAATGCCTAATTATTTCATTTCTACTGATTGTTCATACAAAGAACTCTTGTTTTGATACAAAGGACTTGTTTTTTTTTTTCAAAACAGAATGGCTAAAAGTGGAGGGGACCCAGAAAACTTGCAAAAAATGTTTAAAACAGCATCAGCAGAAGAAAGAATGCTAATTCTCTTAATGTTTGTGGTGGCAGAAGAACTGGAAGTCTATTATAAGGTCACAATGACACAACAAAAGAGATGAGTGATATATATATATATATATATATATATATATATATATATGTGTGTGTGTGTGTGTGTGTGTGTGTATATAAAGTGCTAAAATGTTTAAAAAAAGTCAACAAAAGCTTGGTTACACTCAAGAGACAGCAAGTACAGAAATAAATGTACTGGATAAGTAATACAGAAGACAAATAGTGAAAACAGATGAACTACAAAATTGCTCCCATCGAGAGAACATCAGAATATAAGGAATACACAAAACCATCCCAGAGAACAAATTTACATTGCTAATGGACCACTTACTTTAGGAGGTAATATATAATCCTTAATATTTAAACCCATCAATTGAATGGACTGACAGAGTAAGGAAAAAGGTCAGAATGTGCAGACCACAAATCAAATCCCCAGACATGTGTAATGATCATGAGTTCAGCAAGCACTAGACACTGGTTGGTTGGAAACAATAGGCAGGCAGCATGGCTGAATTCCCTTACGAAAAATTATATATTTATCTCTCAACAGATTACTCACCAAGACTGTATGGTTTGAGACAACAAATGGTGAGAACACAAAAAGAATTACTCCAGCCCAGCTATACTGTTCATTTGATTTATTCAGCTGTTTTACTAGTGGAAGCAGATGGAGACAGATTTACTTTGCTGAGAGTAAAAGATGTAGTGAAGTTTCTGCAAGGATCTAAAAAACAATTACAATTAACATCTTAAAAAAGACAAGCCCCAGGATTCATGAAACTCGGCGCAAGGCCAGTGTAAGGCTTGCGCCGGCAGTGCAGTGTATAATCGGCGTAGCAGCACCATATGCATAGTAATGAGTGCGCGCCGCAACCACAGACACGTGCAGAGGGCACGTGAGCGAGCCCAAGTAGGATGCGGCCGTAGGCGTGGCCAAGCCGGCAGGCGATGAGCAATCTAAAGTGCTGACTTCCACAGGCCGCCTGCAATAGTAACCGCACCAGCCAGGGTCCGTGGATAATGAAACGTACGCAGAGTATGCAACATAGTACCCGTTCACACAAAACGGAGAACCAAACATTAACCCACGAAGTCCAAATTGTACCCGTCCAAGGAACAAAGGATACGCGTAATACCGTGTCCGTCACGCAATGCACTGTCAGTGGGCATACCCAGTGAAGGTGTACCGCAGCATGTCAGCGCGGCGCACCTACACAGAAGTAGCCACATGGGCATGGTCACCAGCAGTAGCGAGAGTACACAGCCGGGTAGCCGTGTCGATATAACAACAAGAAGGAAACCAGATACCCTAAACACAGACAAACATGTGCATAGCAACATGTACTACACCCAGCAACGTGCCCGTCGCATACACATAGGACGGCGTATGCCTAAGCGTAATATCCAGAAGCAGAACCCATGCATGCAAATGTAATACACAACAGCCCCGTCATAGCATGTAACCCGCACCCATGTATGACCGTGCACCCAACCCAGCTAGCAGCCTTGCACAGCTGCACACCTACACACAATGGGTATACCTGAAATGTAGTAAGAAGTATTGTCCTAGGCAGTGCCACACGGGCAAATATGTACCCCACATGTTAACATCCCACCTCAGGTACAGATATCCAAATGGCTGCATGTGAATGTGTCGGCAGAATGTGTACATCCCGCATGTGGTATGGACCTGTCGAAACCCCATAGGCATGCACACGCCATGGTGCCCATAACTGTACACATCTGGACAAGGCAGTATGTTCAGCCACCGTACTGATGATTAGCTATGCAGACATGTCAAACACAACACATATGGCGGAACATCTGCCCACCAAGCGGGACGCCTCAACAGGGTGCCACATGCACAGAAGGTGAAGGTGGGACATCACATGTTGAGAATAGCATTGCCGGATGGCCAAACACCCACGGCCAATGCAAAGGATGTAATAACATGTATATGCCTGGATGAATGGGTATGTCATAGCATGGGAATAGGCCAAGCTATCCAACATAATAGCCATGCGTACCAGATACAAACAGCCAGTAACACGCAGTAGTAATGCAGGAAGGCATACACAACTGTGGGAATAGCACAGGACATATGGCATGTGCCAAGTGTTGACGCATGACACAAATGTCCAAGATGGGGCTCCCTGCAAAGAGGAACATGTGCCAACCCCACCCCCCACAGATGTACCGGCAGTGGAAACACATCCCAAACACACACCAACACTACCGTCCATCCCACGATAGCAACGGAGGCTGGTCAAAGACCACCATGATGCGTGCACAAACAGGGACACGTGTAACCGTTGCCCTAACAACCCCCCACAGGCCAACGAATAATAGTATGGACATATGCATGTAATGCTGCGAAGGATGTGTGGTAGTCCTCAGTATCACAGAGGTAGGTACACAGATACACTGTAATCAACCGTGACGTATGTGCACTGTACACAGCATACCTGCAGGTAATACATAGTTCAATCATGTGCCACAGAAATATACACATACGAATGAGGATAGGGGATAGACAAGTGTGAATGGGACAAACTATGAACATAGGTTCATAGGTCCATAGGTACATAGTAGGCTATCTGCCCAAGGGCAGCTATAACCCTAGCCCATAGTTATGTTGCCTTTGCCAACCCTCCAGTCTGAAGATAATAATGCCTATTATATTGCTGTACCTCTGTCAAGCAGTGACAATGAAGTAATCCCTGGGGTATATCTGCAATCCCCCATCCATTGGTCAAGATCCCCCTCGAACAAGGCCAGCGAGGCGCTCTGCCTCACATGTACTGGGATGTTGTTCCACAGCATAGTGAGTGTCTGGGTGATGAATCTGTCCCTCCAACACATTCTATTAATGACCGTGTCAAGGTTCACGTCACCTGCCCCTGTGGTTTTGAGGGATGTAGATCCATTAGGTGAAGCATAGTCATCAAATATGGGTCGACATGGCCTTGTATGTCAGGCAAAGGTCACCACTGAGCAAGTGGTATGTGACTGAATGGAGCAGGAGTCCTGTCAGTCGGGCAGCATAACACAAATTCCTGACACCCTGCATCCGTTTGACGTGAACCTATGGGGCCTTCCCAGCTGCTGCAGGTGTCGGGTCAGATATCTTCCGAACGGGGCAATGTACTCAATCATAGGTCTAATGAGTGATGAGTACAAGGAGACGATGACCTCCCCTGATCTAGATGTGAATCCCTGCACCATCAGGTGTGCAATGTAGAAGGTCTACCTAACTACGTTAGCAATGTGTGTGTCAAATGAATGGTGACTGACAACCTGGGTCCCCAGATCCCTGGTAACTCCCTCTGTGCTCAGTGGATTGCCACCTATATGGCAGCTAGGGGTAACCATGTTCTTCCCGAAGGGTATGACTATGCATTTCCCGGCATTTAGCTGTAGGCCATGTCCCTGGCACCAGATATCCATATCTGTGAGGCCCTTCTGAAGGATATCTGTGTCAGATGTCCATCCCACTATGGCACCCAGTTCGCAGTCATCTGCAAACATTGTCAGCCATAACCCCCCTGTGATTGCTTGTACTTTGGAAATGCAGATGCAGAAAATGAGTGGACCCAGGACTGAGCCCCGTGGGACACCGCCTGTGACCGGCTGTGAGTCTGACATGGTGCCAGCAACTATGACCATGTGGGTTGTGTCACCTAGCCAGTTTGCAACCCATCCTGCGATGTACGGGTTCACATCCAAGCCGATGGGTTTATCAATGATACCTGAGGGGGGTATTGTGTTGAAGGCCTTTGCCAGGTCGAGGTAGGCTGTATGGACTGCCCGACCCTCATCAATGGCCTCGGTGACTGTTCCTAAAATGTCAACCAAGTTTTAAACGCATGATCTGCCTTTGACCAAGCCAAACTGGGTTGGATGCAAAGTATGCAAGTCCCCTATGTCGTCATCTATGAGTTCCATTATGATCCTTCCCCATGGCTTTGCAGATAAGGCTTGTCAAGCTAATGGGACAGTAATTACCAGGGTCAGTGGAGGCACTGCCCCTGTGAAGTGGGACTACAGTCACCGTGCGCCACAACTTGGGTACGTTACCTGAGGTGAGGCTAAGATTAAACAGCCGTCCTAACTGTGGGTCTAATTCCCAATGAGTTCATGGAGTACACAGCTGGGACACCATCTGGTCCCATGGATGCTGTGTTCACTGCCTTGGGGAGAGCATGTCCCACCTGTGCGTTACAGAAGTTTTGGGGGCCACAATCCTCTGGTACAGACATCTCTCCATGTGGGGGGGGGAGATGTTTGCACCGAACCTGTCAGCCAGTATGTTGGCAATGTGTGTATGTTCAGTAAACTTCACATCATCCTGAACCCAGTCCGAGCATATCTGGGAGTGTCCTCCCAGGTGTCCAACATAGCTAAAGAAGGCCGTATGATTGTCTGTCGAGTCCTTGGTGATATATCTGTCGGATTTGCCCTGGATGATGTCATGAGAGCTTGTAGTTCTTCACATATAATGAGCAAGGGTGTCATACCTTACAAGGATTCTGCTCTGTCTTGTAGTAGCTACCTCCTTTCGTTGTAGAGCTTGTGTATGGCTGGGGTACACCAGACTGGATGCTTGGCATTGGTACAAAGACTCACAGTTGTGTAAGGGATTGCCTGATCCATGCAGTCCTGTAGGTGCTGGTAGAAGGCATATGTAAGTGATTCAGTGGCTTGAGTAATGTTTACCACTGGCTCAGGGCCTTAAAGGAGACCACACTAGTGTTTAGAAGTGTGAAGTCGGCTTTTGAGAAAGCCATATGTATGGTAACCGCACCACCCACGCATTGTATGCCAATAGCAGAAGCTATTGTCCAAATAACATATTATCATTTTTATTATTAAATTATTCATTATTATTTATTTAGTTATTTGTTTTAGCTACTTACACTTGAAAATGCCCGGTAAGACCGGGCGAAAGTGCTCGTGATCTACTTGTTTTGGTGGTGTTATTTTGACAATAAAGTGGCGATTCTTTCCTATTGGGACTTCTGAGGATGATTTAAAGCAGTTGCTAACCTGCATCTTTGGATGTACACCATTTGGTTTCAGTTTTGAAAAACCTGGTTTTCGTAGCACTACATAATATGGGTAGTCAAACAGACATCCGCGATTGGGGAACATACAGCAGCAGTCAAAACCACTGGCCAGATGTACACAGTCCAACAAGTTCTACACTTTACATATGCACATTGGTGTCCATTGTAGGACCCCAAAAATTGATCCCTATGCAATATCTACCAGCTGCGATCGAGCGACCCTGAAGGAGTAACAGCCGTGACTACGGCACAGCTAGACATATGCACCTCCAGCGTGTTCAAGGTTGATGACAAGTGTCCATGAAATGCAGGACATATGAACAGAAATCCCCAGATGGTCGAGTCCATAGAAGTGCGTCCACATCCCAGTCCCGCACACATGAAGGATGTGTAATGGGTACCGTCGAGGGTTGCAGCCATGGGATCCTGGGTATGCAGAAATGGGGCTCGGTGTTGTTTGGCAGATAATCCGTTGTCCCGCCCCGTGGGAGGGATGTGGGTATAGCACATGCCTTACTCCCCACTAATAATGCAAAGCATCCACCGGATAATGCTAAATACAGGTGTGAAATGTGTACTGCCCTATACCAGTGTCCAGTAGGCAATTCCCATGGATGGACAAGCGTACGACCAAGATGGCACCCATAAATGCAAACCTGGTGAAATTACACAGCTGCAGTAAGGCATAACACAGGAAATTCAGATAGGGACTACAGTAGACACTCCCCATACAAAGTCAGACCGCCGTGCGAATACCGCGCATACAGCACTCAATCTGCCAGCACCAAAATGGGGATCACTCGCTTCCATACTGCGGAACAAATGGGTGACCTGTGGAACACATACCAATGGCATACTAACAACTTCAGCTAGGAAGGTCATAGGATGGTTAAACTATGGCGGTCCCACTTATAAAGAACATCCTTCAGTGAATTAATAGGATTAATGTCAATTGACCATGGAATACATCTAATCAACATCAAAGAACCGCTGGCACCTTATGGCACACAATCCAAAACACACATAGGTAGATGAAACAGTCAACGTAGACATTGTCCAGGACAGTGCCCAAATGGTATACAAAGACAAGTAAGCGCTTTCACCTGTAGGCTCCATCAGACTTACACATAACATAAAAGCATCCAAGCTTTAAATATCCCTCCTTACACTTTCACTGGTCAATTTCTCAGCAAACAATGAACAATTAACCACAGCATATAAAGCACAGACGCAATGTTAACTACACACACATATATTAACATCTCCAAAAACATCCTATTAAAACATGTATTATATGATATTGTACTATGCCTAATACTCATCAATCAAAGATCTAACAATATATATAGAAGATATGTATATCATATCAATGTAATACAGTGGTAAACAACTGAAAGAGTGGACTAATGTATGTTAACTGTATATCTGTACCTAAACTACATTCCTGTTATGTGGGTTTAAGCCAACTGCTTCTCAAAAGAGGCTTCATCAGTGTTTCATCAGTCAGCCCTGGTGTGTGGTCAACTCTCCACCTAATAATCCATCTCAATCCGCATTCTAAAGCATAGTTGATGAGGTCCCCCCTCTGGTATTATAACCTAGCCTTTGTAAAACACTGAATGTAAACGTATGCCTTGTGATGTGCTCATAGCCGGCCGTAGGCATACGCCAATCCTGCGGCTGCCTAGGCGCCGCACTAGTAGGGCCACCTGTCTAGTAGGTATGTCATGTAGGTACACCAGGATGGGGGCACCATGTGTTGTGGTGGTGGGTGCCATGGAGCCCTATAGCCTAGGGCAGCGGTCGATCTAAGGCCGCTGCCGTAGGAGGTCTGCAGGTATGTGGAGACGTGCACATGAAACAGCGGTCTACAAGGATTACCCATAGTGGCGACACCTGCACAGATGGCTATAGCGGGACACACACACGACCATGCGTACAGCACAGTTAGACATACACACACCATAAATAGGCAATTATACACAAGGTTTATGGTGTGTACGGGTACAGTGTCAGTACAGCAAGGATAGTTGTCTGCCACGATATCCAGCAGATGTCTCTAGGGTGTTCTGGAATACGGACGTTGCATGGACAATGAGTGGATATGCATCGTACCACAGTTCCATGTGTCAGCCGTGCAAATATGCGATACATGGGACAGACAGCTGTCCATGCAAGAGCAGCGCTATGGGTACAACATAGGTATGCAGATATACAACGAGAGAGATACAGACGGACACATGTGGCAAGGCCATGAGTGTAACGTACACAGCACCACCCCACCACACCACAGCAGGGTGCACGTGGAGAACACGCTACGGAGGTCGCCAACCACAGAAGGCACACAGGCAGTCCACGAGCTGCGTCTCACCATCCACAAACACAGGGATGGTGGCAGGATATAAGTGTTGTGCGGAAACTCTAAAGCCATACCCTATGAACCCATGCGGCTGGGAGCATAGACACACACACACATCTGGCAGGCATGGTGATTGACCACACCCCCACATACCCAACCGCACAACAGTATGACACAGGTATGGAACGCGCTACGTGGATCACCGAACACAGCACCGTCAGAGGCACATGTCCAGGTGGGTGACAACATCCGTAAAGGAATAGCCGCCGATAGCCAAGATATGTGTTGCCAAGCGTCTAAAATAACTACACTCTACTAGGGCAGCTGTGAACACACACACCCCACACACACACGGGGAAGGTCCGGGAGTTGAACCTACGCCTACCTACATGTACTCACTACAGCATGATGCATTTACAGAACGCGCTACCAAGATTACTGAGCACAGCGCTGTCAGAGGCACACTTCTAGGCGGGTGACATCATCCGTAAGGGAATAGCTGGCAATAGCCAAGGTATGTGTTGCGAAGTGTCTAAAAGCATGTTCATCTGCAGAGGCAGCTGGAAACACACACACCTCACACACACACGGGGAAGGGACGGGAGTCGAACCTACGCCTGCCTACATGAACACACTACAGCATGATGCATTTACAGAACGCGCTACCGAGATTACTGAGCACAGTGCTGTCAGAGGCATACTTCTAGGCGGATGACATCATCCGTAAGGGAATAGCTGACAATAGCCAAGGTATGTGTTGCGAAGCGTCTAAAAGCATGTTCATCTGCAGAGGCAGCTGGAAACACACACACACACACACACACACACACACACACACACACACACACACATGGGGAAGGGACAGGAGTCGAACCTACGCCTACCTACATGAACTCACTACAGCATGATGCATTTACAGAACGCGCTACCGAGATTACTGAGCACAGCGCTGTCAGAGGCATACTTCTAGGTGGGTGACATCATCCGTAAGGGAATAGCTGGCAATAGCCAAGGTATGTGTTGCGAAGTATCTAAAAGCATGTTCATCTGCAGAGGCAGCTGGAAACACACACACACCTCACACACACACGGGGAAGGGACGGGAGTCGAACCTATGCCTACCTACATGAACTCACTACAGCATGATGCATTTACAGAACGCGCTACCGAGATTACTGAGCACAGCGCTGTCAGAGGCATACTTCTAGGCGGGTGACATCATCCGTAAGGGAATAGCTGACAATAGCCAAGGTATGTGTTGCGAAGCATCTAAAAGCATGTTCATCTGCAGAGGCAGCTGGAAACACACACACACACACACACACACACACACACCTCATACACACACAGGGAAGGGCCGGGAGTTGAACCTATGCCTACCTACATGAACACACTACAGCATGATGCATTTACAGAACGCGCTACCGAGATTACTGAGCACAGCACTGTCAGGAGGCATACCCCTAGGTGGGTGGTATCATCTGCAGAGGCAAGGCAACCAATAGGGAATGAAGACAGAGTGCGCAGTCACACAGCATGTTACCATCCCAAGGTGGGCGTACAGTAACACGGTAGTGCTGCAGTCGGGAATACCAACTAACTATGGAGCAGTACATCATGACATGGATACGGGATGCACCACATACAGTATACCCTATGAGAGGGCATCCAGCGTGCAGGATGTAGGCAGCCATTGTGGCATAACAACCACATATGAGTCACCTGGATGGTCACCATGGCTATGCAGGATGTCATTGGCCATGGCCACACGCCTAGTAGCAGACATCGGTGCCGACTGTAGTGTGCACCCCCGAATGGTGTACTGGCCATGCCCTCACACCTAGTGGTTGCGAAGGGGAGACAGACATGCTCACGGGGTATCAACGCAGGGCGGTGTGCACTGTACTGTGTGTCCATCTACACAGCTGCTTACTGGGCATGCTCAGACACTTAGAATCTGCACAGTGCAGACATGCATACACATGGGGCGACATCATGGGAGGCAGAATGTGGACCGTCGTGTGTGTCCACCCACACAACAGCAACCCGGACATGCCACAGACGTGGCGGTTGCGAAGGGGAAACAGGCATGCACACGGGGTATCAACGCAGACGGGCGCGGTGTGCACTGTACTGTGTGTCCATCTACACAGCTGCTTACTGGGCATGCTCAGACACTTAGAATCTGCACAGTGCAGACATGCATACACATGGGGCGGAATCATGGGAGGCAGAATGTGGACCATCGTGTGTGTCCACCCACACAACAGCAACCCGGCCATGCCACAGACGTGGCGTTTGTGAAGGGGAAACAGGCATGCACACGGGGTATCAATGCAGATGGGCGCGGTGTGCACTGTACTGTGTGTCCATCTACACAGCTGCTTACTGGGCATGCTCAGACACTTAGAATCTGCACAGTGCAGACATGCAAACACATGGGGCAAAATCATGGGAGGCAGAATGTGGACCGTCGTGTGTGTCCACCCACACAACAGCAACCCGGCCATGCTCACACACGTAGTATGTGCTACGCGCCGTCCGGCATGCAGACGGAGTGCACACACCGCAAGTCACGGCCAGGTAAACCCGTACACATGCACAGGGTGGACACACATGCAGTCACATGTACACACACAGGTGACAGCACAGGCATCACGGGTGCAGGCTGAACATGTACACACTGCAGTGAACACTGTAGCTGCCATGCCAGCACCATGTCATCGGTGCAGCAGTATGCCTCACGGTCCAGCAACAGCATGTGACATACGTCCACAAGACTATGTGGCGGTGTACGTCCGTCGTGCAGAGTACACATGTACTATCAATGATCCCACAGGTGTGATGTAGTCCACCCATACCGGTATACACGGACAGGCATGCTCCACACATACCACGGGCCTGACACAGATATGACACATGACTGCAGCTGTACCACAGTGAAACAATGTCCGGATATGTCACATATGTGATTTCCTGGCTGTGTGCATGGACTGCACGCAGGACACATACGAAGTCTGTGATGTACCACATGCATAACACAGGCGTACGCGGTAATACACACATGAAGGGAAGGCGGACACATGTCTGTGGTATGCACCCCCTACAGGGTGTAGCGGTGTTCACTGGGACACATACCCTTGTACAGTTTGCCTGTGACAGCTGTGATACCATACCACAGTCCATGTTCCATGTATGTCGACACACATGTCACAACGTAGCAATGCATACACACATGGCAACAGGGGATACATGTGACACGTGTACTGTGCACGGTGCAGCCGTGCATGGGCGATGTCTGGTGTCCGTAACACAGTTGCAACCCCCTACCACATGCATACCCATCATGGGGGCCATCATATGGTGGCATAGTAACAGCACGCATGGCAGTCTGTGTGTACACCATGTGTTTAAACACCTGTCCACATGCATGTGTGCAGGTGCTGGTCACAGGTGTGTCACACACCATCCTGCCCTGCCATGTGCATACAGTCTGCTATGTCGCCTTTACATGACAGCGCTGCCATAATGCATACCCATCGGCCATGCGTCATCGACCATATGTCACATGGCCACTGTAACCCCTACCACCTCCCAAGTGCAAATATTGGCACAGCTGCCAGATACAGTGGTAGTACGCAGGCTGCACCACATACCACTGCACGCCTGCACATATCCCATGTAGCGGGTGTGGCATTCCTAGCACCAACATGTGTGCAGGAATGTGTGCCCATGTATGCCACAGATCGGGGGGACTATGTGCCACGTGCCACACGTCACTGTACACCATGGTAGAGATCTGTACCTACCTCAGTGTGGGGTGCATCGATGTGGATGGTGCAATACATGCAACACATCATCCCTCCGTGTAGACATGTGTGGTCACCACCATGTCAGTGTGTCAACATGTGTGTATGTCTGCTGCCTGTTGTGAGGGTGTATGCAGATATAGTGTTGTGACTGGACACTGACCACACAGGGTGACCATCCCGTACTGGTGCTGCATTGTACAGCCCTGTCAATGCCATACCTGTGAGCCTTACTGGCCACCTGTGCAAGACCACCCCCTGTGACATAGCGCGTGGGTGCATTGTCTTGTGAGGGTGCTGACCACACAGACAGGTGTCCCCATCTGCACACAATGGTGTGTGTGCCATAGAGGTGTACGCACCGCAATTGCGGACATATTCCTGTACCGGTACAGCATCCAACTGCTGCACACCGTGCACCACAGCTGACAGGTGACACCTGCGGTCAGTAGCCAGCACACTGCGTACGACACCTGCAGAATGTCACCATACCTGTACTGTGTCATGCCATGTATGTGATGTCTCTGTCCACCGTAGCCTGTGGCACCGACCACAGGCATCAGGTGCAGTATATGTGTGGACATGTGCGTCATGTACCGTGTAAGCAACGTTACACTGTATCCGGCTCCGTGCTCCGCAGGTTTATGTGTATAACCTCTTCTTGCAATCCCGACTGTCTGTTCTCTATATCACAAAAGCTCTGCACCTGCTCCCATAGTATTCCTACATAGGTAAACTACATGTATACTAAATGGAGTACTACACTGGCCTAGAATCCCCTTGTGTACCCACTTCCCTATAGGTGCCTTCTGACCCGGTTACACAGCAAATGCATTCACGTTCTCTGGCATGTCGAAGGGTCAATTGCTAGTGACCTCTCCTGTTCAGATGGTGAATCTGGGCGTCCTGGGCACTGTTACAGGTGCCTCATGGACACAGACAAGCCCCACCTCCCCCAGTGAACATAATACATGTGACAGATGCAACTATATAGCCAGACAGGAGGCTGTGCTCTCTCAAACCATGACCGGCAAGACCAAGCGGGAGGGGAAGGACACCATGCACACCACAAACCCAGTGTCACATGTGACTATCGCAAATGCTAATCAAACACATGAACACACTAAGACATACCTGGAGGCACTGTTAAAACATGTCACGAACCTAACGAGCCCTCTGAAGCAGACACACAAGCAACTGCCTCCACAAGACATAGGACATGCAACACATAGTTCTCAACGTCAGTGTGCTAAACAGTCAGAGCCCCAAAGGCAACACACACAATGCCAGACACACTTGTAATGGGTGACGCCACTGTTAGACACACAATGACGTCCCACCCACCAGACTGAACAAGGGAATGATCACAGTAGGCTGCCTGCCGGGCGCTGGAATCCGCCACATAACACACGCACTCAGGTCACTCCGCAGCATGTACAGGTATGACGTGGTCATTGCCCATCCTGGTGTCAACGACTGGAGACATACCACCCTGGGATACATTAAAGGAGACATAGAGGGCCACTCAGATTGTGTAGCCCAGGCCAGCATGTCCCTGACCCTGGGCAGTATCCCACCCTCATCAAGTATGATGCCACTATACTGGCTCCAAGTGGTCACCCTTGATAATGTGCCTGGTTACCGGTGTCAGTCTGAGGGGATCCAGATTCCTCATACCTGGGATGACATGCTTGGCACGCAACGCCCCTTCGCAAGGTATGGCACGCACCTGTCGCCCCTGGTCTTCAAGGGTTTGGCTAAGGCACCTGCCACCCCCACAGTGCCCACTGCAGGCAAGGCTGGAATGATAAACCTACCACCCTACACTACAAACCTGGAGAACAGACAGGGTAATACTGCTCAGTGCCAGTGGTCTACGCCCAAGCTGCACACCCTCAAATGCCCTCCTCAGTATGGAGGACATCGATGTCAGTGCTGTGACTGAAACATTGATCAGGGCTGCTGAGAGCACCCCAGCACTATCGGGTCATACCCCATATCACGCGTTCAGGACCATAACCCGGACCTAACACAGAAGGAGGGGGAGTCTCCATTTCCATGAAGGATACACACACCTCCAGGTTGGCAGAAATGCACGTAGAATATCCAGGTGCAATTAACCATGGGTAGGACTGCCCTACAGTTTGTTGCATGCTACAGACCACCCTCCCAAACCCAGGATACCTGCACAGCCTTCCTGAAGACACTGGTGAGTATGAATGCTCTCAACACCGTCATATTGGGTGACATCAACCACACATACATAGACCGGGAACATTACCCAGGACACAACACCCTACACCAAAGGTTCCAGGTGTTCATACACCTGAATGCTGTGGAACAACCATGCACCATACCCACAAGGGGGGGAACTATACTAGTTCTGATCATCACACATGGGGACGACATGCTCCACACAGGATGTACATCCCTCAATGGTGAGGTCAGACCATATAGTGAACTCACTGGAGATCCGCATCCTGCACCCAACACCGGCATGGGAGACCACAGTGACGACCTCTCCACAGCGAACCACACACGTCATACGACTGGTGTGGTACCCTACAAGGCCTCCATGCCAGTGGTAAACACAGGCCACACTGATGAAACCCTTACAAATGCCTTCTATGAGCACCCCCAGGAATGTCTGCACCAAGCGATCCTGATAACATCAGGACCTTGTCCACCGAAGGCAGGCACATGGTCTGGTGGACCCCAGCCATTGACAAACCGTACAACAAGAGTTGAGAGCTAATACATGACAGAGCAATATCAGTACCAGGGAAGGCATCACTGATTAATACCGGCGTTAACATACGATCACTCATACAATCATCCAAGGCCGCCTGTGAGACTGGTACTGCAAAGGACACATAAGACAGCCATAAGGCCTTGCTTAGCTATGGTAGGAACATGGGTGGAAGCACACAGTTATGCCCAGAATTACTCCAGAATGGTACAATGATCACTGAACCCACAGACATTGTCAACAAACCAGCGGACATGTTCCATGCATACATCTACCCTCCCCCCCCAAGAGGGGACGTATCCATCCCACCAGAGTCTAGCCTCCCAAACATCCCGTATGCCCAGGAGAGAGCTGATATCTGTTAAGCAGTGAACACAGCATCAATGGGACCAGATGGTGTCCCCGGCTGTGTGCTACACAACCTCATTGAGGCCCTCACCCCGCACATAAGGCTGCTGTTTCATCTTAGCCTTACTACGGGCTACATCCCCAATGGATGGCATACGGCAACTGTGGTCCCACTACACCAGGGTAGTGCTCTTATGGACTCTATACATCCCTGCCCTATCAGCTTGACAAGCCTTGTCTGCAATGCTGTGGGAAGGTCCATACTGGAGCCCATAAATAAAGACATTAGTGTACAGCAAATACCGGAACATACCCACATCGGCTTAGTCAAGGGCAGATCCTGCCTCCCAAACCTGGTCGACCTGTTTGGAGGAGTCACTAAGGCCATTGATGGGGGTACGTCGGTTTGCACAGACTATCATGACCTGGCGGGAGCGTTCAAACCACACTCCACATGGGCATCATAGAAAGGCTCACCAGCGTAGATGTAGAGACATATGTCACACGATGGTTTGCCAACTGGATGGAGGTCAAACCCCACAGGGTTTGTGTTCCTGGTGCCATGTCAGACTCCAAGCTGGTCCCGAGTGGTGGCCCACAGGGCTCAGTCCTGGCCCCCTCCTGTCCAGCATTCAACTTTCCAATGTGCATGCAAACATAGGGGGATTGTGGCAGACAAGGTATGCAGATGACTGCACACCGGCCACCATACTCAACACCCCATCAGACACGGACATCCACCTGGGGTCTCATAGAAATGGATAACTGGTGCCAGAGCCATGGCCTGATGCTACATGCCAGGGAAGGTATAGACCTACCCTTTGGGAAAGACATGTTCACCCCGAATTACCATATAGGTGGTAATCCATTAAACATGGTGGACGTGATCAGGGACATGGGTACTAAACCTGTCGGTAACCCCTCTCCTCACTCACATTGCCAATGTGGTTGGGAAGACATTCCACTGTGCCCACCTGGTCATGAAGGGATTCACATCCACATCAGGGGAGGTCATTGTACCCCTGTACTCTTCACACATCAGACCAATGATTACGTACAACGCCACATTTGGAATGTACCTAACCTGACACCTGCAGCACTCGGAAGGACCTCAAACATTCCACAACACAGGGAAAAAGGTGCTGAGACATATGTCACATGCTGCCCGACTGAGGGGACTCCAGCTGTATACCTTCTCAGCCCGTCTGCTCTGAGGTGATCTGTGCCTGACATACACGGCCATGTCCGACCTGGGTGACATGGACATGTTCCACCTCCTAGGCTCCAAACAAACATGGGCACAGAAGCAACTGACAGAAACCTCAACACGGACATAAATAGGACATGCTGGAGGGACAGGGTCCTCACCCAGAGACCCCCTACAACATGGAAAAGATTCCCAGCCCATGTGAAGCAGAGCCCCTGACTGACTCTATCCAAGAGTAATCCTGACGTGTGGATGTGTGATCGTAGGTATGCACCAGGCATCATCTCTGTGTCACTGCTGGACAGAGGGACAGTGGAACGATGGATGTAGTATCCTCATCCTAAGGGGTGGTGAAAGCCACACACACTCTGGCTAGGCTTACACATGCCATAGGGCACATAGCCTGGTATGTACCTATGCTCCTATGTACCTATGTAGGGGTCCATGCAGGTTGCGGGTACCTGTGGTATGCTGATATTGCCAGATGTGCCTGTGGGTAACCCACAGCTACACGTGGGGGACTGATAACAGTGCTCCCAGTAGGCACATGCAAGTACACCATATTTGGCATACAGGTTAACAGAACCAACATGGTGCTACACATGTAACCGTCACGCATACCATGAACACAGCTCAATGTATGCTGCACCTGCACTACATGGTATGTCTGCTGCATGATGTCAGTACACAACCCACATCACATACGCACCTGTCACCTGTCATACACAACCACTGCAACATACACATCACGCACTATGCGGACACAGGTATCACATACACCTCTCACTATCTTGTCCACCCTGTGCATCAGAATATATTTGCATAACCGTGCACCGATGGTGTGGATGACAGTGCTGTGGCAGAGGCTTCATCATATGCACAGGGTGATATGTGTGCCAGGGGCATAGGCTGTACCAATGGATGACATCATGTGTGTGTGTAAGGGCCGGTGCATTTACTGGGCATGACTGTGCAGAATGCATGTGGATGTGGTGGAGCCCTACAGTTGTGTTTGCTGTGTGTGGGTATGTGTGTACACAGTTCAGCCATCTGTGATGCCTACACGGGGTATACTTGGCAGCCCCAGACTGTACAGTGCAGGTTGTACGGCTCACTGTGTCCGCTGCGCCACGTGACCCGTGCCTGCCTGGGGTCGCACGGGCACTACCGGGTGGAGGTATGGAGTGGCCACTCTCCGATGACACATGTCCGCTGGAACCGTGTCCACGCTGGGACCGGCCAGGGCCACGTCCACGTGGGCTGCTGTGTCCTGGTTTGGTTGGTGTAGCACCAGCTGCACTGCTGCTGCTACCGGCACTGTGTGAGTGGGCATGAGAGGTGGCACGCACACGTCGACCTGCACTAGGTGGTGTTGCTGGCCTACGGCCACGTGTCCTACGCCTCACCCCTACCAGGTGTTCCAGCACAGACAGCTCACGCTCGCGGATTGACGTGCCTCGGTCGAGGATTCCAACCATCTCACCTAATCGCCTATCCAGAACATCGGCAAGCTGCCGTTGAGCATTCGCCAATGACTGGATGTTCTCATTTAGGGAACGGATTGCGGCCCTCTGCAGCCTCTGCCCTTCTTGGTTCTGCCGTTCAGCACGTGCCTGTGCCGCCATTACAGTCTGGAACATGCGTATGGTGATACCAGCTGCTGCACCCTGTATGGCAGGTGCATGTCTACCAGAGCTCCTCCTACGAGCAGCACCAGCCACATGCCTGTGTGGCACATCACCAGTCATTACACTGGCAACATGGTGTGTACCTGCACCTTCTGTAGCCACCACACATTCCTGCTCAATGCCAACAGACACTGACTGTCCTTCCTCTATGGGCAACGGTGATGTGGTATGTGTTGGCATCTGAACTGTGTGCGGAGATGAAGGGGACATAGGTGGGATGTTAATCAATGGCACAGCTTCTGCCCGTGACAACCCTGCCTGTGCCTCATGCATATGGTCATCACCGCTAGTATCTGTGGGGACACTAGCATCAGATGGACCGCAGGAGGGGAACGCACCTACACCACCTGTGAATACAAAGACATACTGTAAGATACATTACACACACGCTGACACACATGCAGATACACACACACACACATGCAAACACACACACAGACACACACACACACACACACACACACACACACGCACGCAGACACACACATGCAGAGACACACACACGCTGACACACACACGCAGACACACACACATGCAGACACATCATGCATGTGATATTGCAGATGGCATGCAGCATTCCCACACCACAGCTCAGTGAATGCAGGCCAGACATTAATAGTGGTAGTATGCATACTGCCCTGGGGTGCACACTACATCAAGCAGGTGTCATTTCAGTAGGCATGCAGTACACACATTCATGGTAGTTTGCATGCATCACCGTGATACACCATGTGGTCACAGGCGGGTTAACAGTACACATGGCTGGCGTCACTTTGTCATGTACTCCGCCAACATGTGCGATAACATGTGGACATGTGACAATGGTGTCCCACCACATGCACCACATCAAACTGGACGTCACAGTGCAGTGTTATGTGTACAGGCTACAGATAGAATGCATGTGTAACAAGGATGTCTGTGCAGGTGTGGTTGGTGTGAGCTGTGTACATAGCTATACACTGGGGAGTACAGGCACTGTGCCACTGCATGGCAGCAAGACACAGATATGTTTCTGTGCGATGCGTAACATGGACGCATTGCACTGCCATGTCTGCAACACAGTCATGCTGTTCCACAGCACGTATATGGTAGACATTGGTGGCACCTACAGTGGCTGCAAACAGGCATTGCATTTGTCTGGTGTACCACATCAGATGTACAGGTGGTCCACTACAGCTATGATCGCACTATGTGTGGACAAAGTGCAACGGTGACTACCCACTCCAGATGTACTGTGTGGCAACATGCCTGTGGGTATCACCCATGGCCATGTTTGACTGGGTCATGGACAATTGTGTGTGATGGGCATCGTGTACACATCCCTGTGGTGGCCCATGTGACATACACCCATACTAGTCTGAGGTGTCACAATCCCGAAGGCTATGCAGACATTGTGGATGTCTGCTATGTCGTGCATAGGTCATGTCATGGTGTGACAATGTTGCAGACAGAACACCACGTGTATGGGACATGTCATGTGCCATGTCACAACGTGTGCACACAATGCAGGGGCATAGGTCACATTGGTAACACCTGTGTGCTGACCAGATCACAGCTCACTATGTGGTACTGTGTGCATACCGCAAATGGCATTCCGATGCATACTACACATGCAGCCATTGTAGAACACCTCCACCATTGTATGCATAGCTGACTGCACATATCACACCGATGGGTTATGTGGTGTCATGCCGGTGTATACTAACGGTTGTATCTACTGTACATGGGTGGCATGTGTGTCGGGTGGTGCAACCTGTATACCATGACTGGAGCAGACCCAGGTGTGCATGTCATACCTGGCCACATGGGGAATATCTATACACTGCAACATGCCTATTACTAGCAACAGTCTCACCTGCGATGGACCCATGGCTGTGGGACATGCCAGAGGTACCTGTATAGGGGTGACACAACAGTATACACATTATCCATTACTGTAGCCACAGTAAGCACTGTGCATGTCACATCATGTACCTGAGTGGTAGCATGTGTTATGCACATGTCTGCAAACACAACGTAGCATACTGTAGTATGCAGCTTATGTGGCCATATACCTGGCATGTGTTGGTACATTATGTGGTGTACTGTGACACCCACACCTACGTCAGTTCTCATACACGCATGCTAGACTGACTTACCAGGCAGCTCCAGGCTCATTGGTTGGGAAACACCCACCTCCACGATGGCAGCGAGTGTTTCTGCATGATGTTCCCTGGGTGTCCCCAGACTGGCCAGGAGCTCCTCCATGTGTGTGAGTGGGTGCTGGCTTGGTGGCCCACCACCTGTCCCACCTTGTTCCCTGGCGATTGCGGCGGCACGCTGTTTTGCGTGCCGTATTAGGTCTGTGCAGTGTCGTCGGATTTGCTGGTAGGTGCGGTTGTTGCCACCCACGTTGTTCACCCTCCTGCGCATATCCTGCCACACGTCGTCCCGCTGCTGTGCTTGCTGTGGCACATGGCTGAATAGTAGCTCGTAGTTGTCGTGGAGCAATGGTATAATCACATCATCCTCCTGGCGGCTGAAGGCTGGCAGCCGGGAACGTGGCATTATCTGTAAGACATAATGATGGTGACAGGTCACATTTACACTGATGTACTGGCATACTGCTGGACATACATTGCTATGACATGTACGACATCTGCACAGTAATCTCTGCGATGCATCATGGCAGTGACACAGCTGACGTGTTGCCGTCACACCATTAAGCAGTGGGTATCATATCATATCTGTGTGTCAACTCATCACACTGTGCACACACCATGTTGATGGTAACCTGCTGTGGACATGTGTACCTGCCGGCACCTGTGTTCATACCAGTTGGCACGTGTCCCAATGTGCACACAGTTCTACTGTTCACCTGGATGCTGTGTATATGTCACTAGGCATCATGTACACAGCCATTATGAACGTCAGTGGTGGCACTGCACACATACACATGGACACCTGTACATGCATGTGTTGTGCCATGTACATCTACACAGCACTGTACAGGTGTTGGACAACCTGCCACAGCTCACCTGTATTGCACATGTGATACACATGGGACATTGTGTAACCATGTGACATTAGCAGGAAAGGTCATGCATAGCATGTGCGCGCACACGTTGTACACACCAACACACAGCACCTGTGACACCACAGGGTGCATCAGTGCCACATTACTGCTGTGGACGGTTGATAGTGCAAGTGCCATTTGTCCATCGCACCATGTATGACTGTGATAGCACGTGCAGCCTTGCTGGGCAGGGCTGCATGGTATGGCAGGGTATGTCACATACATGGCACAGGGATGTGTCCCACCTGGGGGGTACTGATATTGGCAGGGTGGCTGTCCATTCCATATGTCATTGCTATGTGTATATGGACATTACACATGTCTATCATCATGGTGTGGACAATGGCCTTCTGCAAGGTAGGCAGCACGCTGCTTGGTAGGGGTGTGTATGGTGCATGCAGGTATCGCACATCCATGCATACACATTGACTCCTGACAGGTGCTATGTGCTGCAATATTGTTCAACACAGTGCTGTATGTGCCCACACACTGCTATCCCATGCACATGGATGGTTGCCTGGCCTGACATGGGTACCACATATGTCTACATCCAGTGCCTGCTGCCACCCCCATGTCAGCTCATGCACCACACAGTGCCATCCCTCCCACAGGGAGCGTGGTGTTGGGCACAGCATAGGTATCCATGTATGGGGACAGGGATATTCACATAGCAGGGGCACTGATGGTATCATCCATCGGACCATACACGTATGACGCACACCTCACACACACAGCCCATTCAGTATGTTGTTCGCAACACTGACACAGCTATACTGCTAGGCCAGGGACATTCCCAGACATACATACACAGATGCGTGAACATCTGTCTGTGGCATGGGCTACAATAATGGTGGGGTTCAACACATAACATGTTTGAGTGTGGCTGGCGCAGACGTTCTGTGCACATGTCTACACAGTAAGCCTGTTCTACAGTAGCCAGCGGTGATGTGCTGTGCACATGTCAATGCTGCACATTGTGTTGGTGTCTGTCTGTCCAGAGGCCAGTGGTGGGACACACAGGGGTATTAGTGAACATATATGCATGCCACCCTGTACTGCTGTACTGCTAGCTTCTCAGGTGCTAATGTGTCATGGACATGCACACCTTACCCGAACAGGTGGTAGTGGGTTGCCACCCGTACCCATCTCCTCTTGTGGGTTGCTATGATCCAACACCCTCTTTGTATTTATGTTCAGGCTATGCACCTGTGTGGGGCATGTGGGCATGCAATGTACTACTGCGCACCTTTGCACCCATTGCAGAACATGTCACACAGGTACACTGGCAGCCATACACTTCACAGCTTGATGACGGTACAACACGTGTTGTACACACGTAACACATATCCTGTGGGACATGGTCATATGTACAGGCATGTCCAACAGTCACGTACCACTGCTACCCCTACATGACAGATATGCAGTACATGTGGCGGTACAGCAACTGTCACATGTAGTCGTGCAATGCCCCCTACCTACATGGCGTGGTACTGCCTGTGGGGGATATGCATCTGCATCCATGCTATGGCCATAGCTGACAGTTGTACATCGATATGTGCAACATACCTCATTTGGTGTTCTCATGGGTGCATGTTCAACATGGCTCCGCATTGTTTGTGTCTGTCACACAGTCATTGTTGTACATGGTTTACATGCCAGCCATGGCTTACTGTGTGTGATTCCATGTACTTCATTGGGATACCAGCATTATACATTATAACAGCGTATTCCAGCCATCACATAGCCTTCCTAGCTGACACTGTTAGCCAGCCAGTAGGAGGTGTTCTGCCATCTGCACATAGGTCACACAGTACGAGGGCGGCTGACACCCATTCTGGGGACAGGGTTCTGACAGCTGTGGATGGGTGTGATGCTGTCGACAACCATGACTGTGCCTGATGGTCACATCTGGATGGGTAACATTCACAACACACACCTACCTTCACGTAGTAACACATCATCCACAACAATGGACATTCCTGCCAGAACAATGTGTGCAGTATGTCTGTATGACCATTGCAGGCACCACTGGTGGCCCCCAGCATGGCAGCCAACAGCACCAGTGTATATCCCGTGGAACCATGGGTTACACCATTCACAACACACCTGTCTCAGATGACCCTGTTGTGGATCACAGTGCAGTTCCACACATCATGTTACACTAGGCATCATGCACTGATATGTTGCGGACGTGTGAACGGTTGTGCAACTCAACATATGCACACATGACACATCACCTGGTACAACATGTCTGTCATACAACATGTTATTGTGACCGCCCTGTGATGGCATTATATAGGCTACGTGTACTGGGACATGTGATGGCTCACCGGTATATTCACCGTCTGGGTGTGTGTCTAGCCAAGTGTACAGTAGGCAGTGGTCTGAACACAGGGACACTGTACATTGACCTACTCTGTCACTGCAACTGTTGACTATGCTCATACTGTACTTATACAGGCATGTGGTATCTGACCACTATGACAGTCCTGGTCGACCACACTGCTGTGGCACACATGACCTGCGGACATCTGCCTGGGGTGTGGAGCACACATGTACATCTTCACATGCTATACTGCCTCTGTGGCGGTGTCACATGACTGTCTCCAGCAGGGCTGTAACAGGCAGGCACGGCATGGGGTCATGTGGGACAATGCTTGCACCTTCCACTGTGCTGCACACAAGCAAGGCACACACACTAGTGCACCACTCACATTTATCTGCAGTGCCTGGGACCTGCCTCCATGCTCTGCACAGCACACCTGCAAGTACAGATTGTACACGGATCATACCTCCCAGGCACATACCTGGACTGCAACACACACAGGTGAGGGGATCCCACATCACACAATGTTTTGCACACATACTGGATATTTTCCGAACACAATGCATCGTAGGTGCTCCATGTTCAGATACCCATGTTTGTGACCGCTAGACACATTGTAACACGCAACAGAGCTTACACTGTACACCACAGGTTACATGCTGTCTGTGTTGTCATACTGTACATTGGGCCTCAGACAGCTGCTACTGCCATGTGCTGACAGCAACCCACACTTCCCTAGAATGGACACCCATGTACCCACACATGCTTGAGGCATGCACTCCACCTAGCTGGGTGACACATTACACAACACATACCATACCTGCACTACCCTCAGCATGCACGATACCTCCATGTGTCTGGTGTGTTAAACCTGGGGTTATCCCCCCTTTGGTAGATGAACATATATGCTTCACGGCTCTGCTAGCCACACCCTGGACACACACCCATCGCAGCATACATGGTACATATGTTCTACAGCCAGTACTACTGACGTCTGCTGACAGGGGTTGTTAATGGCATGGCACCCCGGCAGATGGACAGTGTGCATAACTATGCTGACACATACCACAGTGCACTTCCGTAGCATGTACGCAATGGTAGGGACCATGCTATTCCACACAGAGACATGGCGGTACTGGCCTTTTCACAGATGCCACGGTGGTGGTCATGTTCCATGCACATCTGCTGTATGGGCACATGTGCAGGCTTTTGCACGGTGGTGTATATTCACATGTGTGGTGTGCATCACTTGACAGCCATGGTGGGTCCTCATGGTCCATCACATGCTCCAAGGCTAGCTATCTACACATGACTGCCGCACATTACAGTGTGGGTCCTCAGGCAGTGTGGTGGTATGTCTGTGTTGTTTGGCTACATCCACATTCGATGTCACGTACAACAGACACCCAGGCATTGCAGACTGAGATAATGTTGGCAACATGCCAGGCAATGGTGTACTTACCAACAATACACACTCTCACTCACTACAGGGTTGCAATCCATACATGGACATCGTAGTATCCCTGTGGACACATACATGGTGCTGCCATGCACACGTTATGTCCTAAGACACTGTCCCAATGTCACCTTCCGATCTCCCTAGCTATGTCCCGCCAACCTGTTTGGTATGTGTCTCCACACCAGCCCACTGAATTCACTGCTAGCCTGTTGTCAGACATTGTGTACCTTGACCATCACACTGCTGCATCTATCGCACTACACATGGGTGGCACTGCATTGCACGTGTGGGACTGCATTCGTACACCCATGACTGGACCATTCTGTATGGCACTGGGGCACATCCTCACAAACTTGCTTCACGCACTCATTGATGACCTCCATGCCTTTACTGGCACCCTTGTTGGGCTTCTGTGTGCCACAGCACACCACATACACATGCTGGCCACCGGTCATACCATTGCATGGGTGGTTGGTGTGGTACAGAGGACAACAGATCAGACATTGTCCTCACATTGCCCTTCAGCACCATTCCACGTTCTGATATTGGCAATGTACACATCCACCTGCACATCATACCCTGTGTCTCAGGATGTTAGGCTGTATGACTCCTGGACAGGACACACAGTGGTGCAAGCATATCATGCTACCTACTACATGTCAGGTACATATGGCATTACACAGTCCTCAGTCATGGGGCCCCTCATGTTCACTATTTGCTTGCATACACAACATGCTGTCACAGAGTACTGTCCATGCCTAGATATCCCACATCTACATACCTGGCACCATTATAGCTCCACCAGCTCATACTGATAACAACCGTACGGGTGTCAGTGTGGCAGATACATCATGTGGGTGTCATGGCATCAGGATGCATGACACATGGTGCATGCACATCACCTTTGCATAGCAACATTCATCCACTGAGTATCACATGGATACTGTCCCTGTACATGCACATCAAATTGTACATGGTTGCTGTACACACAAATGCCCCACATGGTGCTGTGGTTACCGTATTCCACTGTGGCATGGGTACACATCTGCAGGGCCACACCTATCTGTACTGTGTGTGATGCTGGTACATAGGTAGCCATTGTACCTGTGGCATACACACATCTACACACGGGCAAGGTTACAATACCACATTCGTGGTGTACCTTCCACAATGGCTACGACTTTACATGGCACAGCATTGTCATGCCATGATGTGTACCAGGCTCAGACAGTTTACATATGCGGCTGACAGACGGAAAACACATCTGTACACATCTGCATACCACATACACAGGGGTGTCTTCTGCTCTGACATGGACCATGTCCTCCGCATTACTGATGCATGTAGTACTCATACATGGCAATTGCAGTGGGCAGTGTGAACGGACCACTCATGGATATGTGCACACATGACACATTGCATTGGCTGGGCTTCTGTGTTACTTCCGCAGACACAACACACACCATGCTGTGGAACATAGTTCCTGTGCACATCCCACAGGGACACACAGTGGCACTGTTCATGTGATAGCTCCCTTGCTGTTTGAGTGACACGTAGTCATGGTACCACCACAGCAGCAGTACTGTGTAGACATGCAGTTGACACCCACCTCTGCTGTTCACTGGACACTACCATGGGGAGGTGACACTACTGTGTACACTGCACATGTGTTTACACATGGACCTGCCAGACTTCATTGTTGCCCACATTGCACCTGCTACAGATCGTTTGGCCATGGTTACTTGGTGTTCCTTCCATTTCGGTTGGCTATTATGCTACTACTCTGTCCCATATGTACAGGCCATACGTATCCTGTTATTGTACATACCAATAGGCAATAACTCCATTATGCATGATATGCCTGTGATACTGTGTATGATGTCTGTCATATCCACCATGACAGCTTTACATTACACATAGTTGACATAGTATCCCCTACTGCAAGGCATACGTGCACATCGGGCGCACATTACGTATGACATCGACGGTATATGCCCATACACATGTGTGCTGTGACAGTATACATACATGTCCTATCCCCTGCTATGGCACTTCCTTGTTGGACATCCACTGCCAGCATCGGCGTGGTGTGGCATTGTTCTCTGTTATGCCCCTGTGGCAGCCCTTGTGTTATCCCGGCTGTGTACATGATGTCCCACTGTTGTGCACACGGTGTCCACAGTCGTTGGTATGCTCAGCAGGATAGCACTACATAACCACCTTTCACCACTCTCTGCATTATGGACAAGTATCATTACTTACAAACACCATTCACATACAGTACAGCTTCGTCATACACATCATGCATTACACACCATACATATCGTGGGTTCTACATACCTTGTCTGTGTTTCCTTCCGTTTTTCGTTGCGTGTATCGCTATTCCGTTTTCTCACTCTATCCGTTTTGGAGTAGTAGTTCGGTATGAGCATACAGTTTGAATATCCTGGGAGTCATCCTTATATCCGTCGTTACCTGCAACATGTGGGTTCATCACACCAATAGCTGTTCCTCAGTGTGTACTTGTGCGCATATCACCTGTGCATCTACTCCATTCGTACATTACGCGTCGTAACTAGGGTATGGTTGCATTCCTCACCTGGGCGTTGGCTATTTGCCCTACCTTCATGGAGATGGTCTGTATTGTGTTATGTTATGTGTAACTGCAGCCGCTATGTGTGGCGACAGGTACATTTCACAGTGGTGTTAGCCGTGGATTGTGTGTGTTGGGTATGGTATTATGTTCGACATGTGGGTGTCCCTGTCCTGACGGCATCTGTTGATGGCGTTTTGCATTCGGATGTGTAACATAGCTGTTGTATTCCTTTAAACAACGGATGCAAGTATGCATCCGCTGTTGATAGTGTTTCCCACGCGAGATGTTGCGGTTATGCAGCTGTCATTGACTGCCTGTATGTTTGTGCTGCTATTACGGCTTGTATCCCTTTGATATGTGCGATGGGGAATATCGGAGGTTGTAGGTGACGGATACGGGTTGTGGGCCTTGCATCTCTACATACACGGTATGCTTGTCTGTGTGCTCCATCCCTGCCTGGGGAGTTGACAGTTACTTGTCTGTTGTTCTGGGAGTGTAGGTTGTGTTGTTGTCATGTGGTGTTGGTATCGCCTGCGTGTGTGCTTCCTGCATGTATTCCTCCATCACATCGGTGGTATATCTGCGGTTGTTTATACGTGTGACTATCCCTTGTCATTCTGTCCCGGATATTTACAGTCATTGTGGTCCTGTACTTGGGATGGCCTGTTTGCCGGTGGTTGCCACCTATTCAGGTGGCGATTGCTTGTTTGACACTTGTAGAACACACAGCGGTGTTTACGGGCCGATACGTGGCCACGATCAGTACCGGGGTAGCACATGCGTATTTCCGCGGTACATACCTATTGCTGTGTAACTTTGCCGACGTATCGTTTTGCAATTAGCATATCGGTGTCATACATACGGTCATGATTAGTACATACGTCCTTTCCATTTCATGTGGGGTATATTCCTGTGGTACATTCTGGGACATTTTCACTTTGCATCGTTATACGTCGCCACACGCCTAGCCAGGGTGGGGCTCTCAGTACTACTTTGGGAGTACTGGTGTACATACGCCTGGGGTTACTATACTGTATGCCTACACATGATATTCCACTCCGCCTCTCACATGGCACCAACATACACATTTTACAGTGGCACACACATTACACTCGCACAGCGAAACACACGGCACCCTCACCGCACACATACACATACTGCGGCAGTCACAGGGACGGTTGCACACAGTACCTGCGTGGCCCGCATCACCGGCGGCAGTGTCTACCTCCCCCCTCATATCATCATAGTATTACCCGCACATGTACTGTTACTGTACTGTGGCCTGGCGATCATACCGACTCGTGGTTATGCATTTCGGTATGTTGACCTTTCCATGGGTGGCGGTTTCCTCTTCTGTTAAACCTCCCGGATGCTCAGGTTGTCTTTCACTATGTTTACTATGTACAGATATTGCGTGTTACTTCTCTGTCACCTTACATCCCTCTGATTCCCTGTCTTACCTGTTGTACTTATATGTATATGTGTACATATATTTCTATGTGTGTAATTATATCTATCTCCATATCTGTATATGCACATATCTACATGTCTATATGTATACACCTTGCGGCGAACGTGGCAGCATACAGCAACGCCGTCTGCTGTAGGACCCACGTACGGTTCAGGTGTTGGCGTTCCATGCTCTGCTGGCTGTTGGGTGTGCAGTGTTTGGGTGCTGCCTATGTTGGAGTCACACATGGGGCCACCCATACGGTACACTTTACGGGTGGCCATGTTTGTGTGCCGTCCATTTCATTGTGTGTGCAGGTAGGGAGGTGTCAGTCCATGGGGCTTACGCTGTCAGAGTATGTGCTATACATTCCCTCTTTGCCAGGGCATAGGCATATTGGGTACGCCTCCGTCTGCCTACTGGGGCTGGCACAGTGTGTTCATGGTCCTGAACCCTCTCTGCCTGGACTGGCCTTGGCAGTTGTGGTGGGCTTTGTGGCCCTTCACCATTATGTCCCTGCAGCAGCTGCTTCCGCAGGATCATATTATGTAGCATGGCACATACTATGAATATGTGGGCACATGTGCCTGGAGAGTACTGCAGGGCTCCACTGGATGTATCCAAGCACCGGAACCGTGATTTCAGCATCCCAAACACACGCTCTATGATTATTCTGGTTTGTACGTGTGCCTCATTATGGCGTTCTTGCATGTGTGTGTGTGCATTTCTGATGGGAGTCATCATCCACAGCTCCAGTGCATAGCCAGCATCCCCCACAAGGTGACCTTGTGGGATGTCCCCCCTGGCGAATACCTGGTACAGCTGTGAGGCATGCCAGATATGGGAGTCGTGGTAGCTTCCAGGGCTGCCAGCACACACATCCATGATAATGCCCTGCGTATTGCACACGACCTGGCAATTGATGGAGGGGAATCCCTTGCAGTTTATGTAGCGTCTACCCTGCTTCCCAGGTGGTGACTTGATTTGTATGTGCATACAGTCTATCGCACCCAGTACCTCCGGGTATTGTGCCACACGGTGGAAGTGGCACATATTGCTAGTCAACTCCTCCTGAGATCTGGGGAAGTATATATGCTCATTGGCATGTGGTAACATGGCATCCAGAAACTGGTGTAGTACCCTGGATGCTGATGCCTGTGAGATGCCCATTATATCCCCAGTTGGCCTTTGAAAGGTACCTGTGGCCAGTATTCGCAAGCTTACACATACCTTTGTGTCCACTGGGATGGGCTCCCCTCGGTTGTTTCTTGTTCTCAGGCGTGGCCGGCACAGCTCCACTATTTGCTGTAAAGTGTCCCTATCCACCCTGTAACGCTCTACTATCTCCAGGTTTTGTAGCCCCTGGTAAGTTACCCTTGGTCTGAACACTCTCCTTCTCCTCTGAGGCCTACGGTAGTTGTCAGCACCCTCCTCCACAACTCCGTCTGTCTCTAACACATGCTGATGGATCACGGCCATGGCGGCACCCAACATGTACATTTTAAAAGTTCCCCGTGTGTTTACACCTATTGTGCGGCGTTTGGGAATACACGGCTGTGTGTTGTGTGCATTCACACTTTATACTGTTGTGCTGTACACCCAGTGATGTCATAGGGTGTGTCTGTGCAGCCGTATCTGGGGATTATCTTCCGTGTTTTACCGTTGGCACTGCAATGCTGTTGCCTTTGGTGTTGCATTACTCTTGCCTGCATTGGATTAGCTTTCAACCTTACCTTAATGTTTCTGCACGTTGCACCTACTATTTCCTGGCATGCATCCTGCAGAGCCCTGTCATGTGTAGTTTCTGGGACATGGCATATCGTGCGTTTTGTGTGCCGCCGCCATTATGCTGCCTGTCTACTTGGCTCTGCTGTGTCAGGTCTTCACTCTTTGCAATCTGCTACCTCCCCTACTTTCTTTGCATTCATATGCCTCCCCTATCCTGTTTTGCAGGTTTCTGCATGCAGAGTTGTCAGCTGCCGCCGATTGGCCTTCGTGGGTTGATTACTGTTGATTGCTCATTACTACTCCAATTACACTGCTTCCGCATTTCCTCATATTCTCAACATCACCTTCCTGTATCCGATGTTGTTTGCGGGGCGAGCGTCACATGACTGGGTTAAGGGAACGTAGTCATCCTCGTGCACATGCACCTCTGCGCGCATTGTGTGCTCTCAGCTCAACTATTTCCACACACGCCGGTCCTGCAGCTGTGCTGTGCAATGTACAGCCCAGGTTTGCTGGGCTCCAATGTGCTTCCTCCTACAGTGGCACACCCCTCTGCAGGTGACATGTATTCCCTCTGAGCCACTCCTCGGTGTATTACCGCTGCGCCGTTTGGTACAGCCTTACGCCGGCGGGGGTTTTGCGATTCAGTATTATCTGCCTCATTTGCATGGCGTTGACTACTAATTCATAGTTACCGTGCCGAACACTGCCGCGACTTCTTGGCAACTCTTGCACCGTGGATGTGGCTTTCCATGCATACCATGGTGTATTGTGGCTGTGAAGCTGATGTGTATTACACTGCTGTTTTATGACATTGTCATATTATTTCATTGTTTAGCACCTTCCGCAGACATGTCCTGGTGTTCTGCTGTGAGTTTCTGTGGACATACCATTTATGTTATTATTTACATGTTGTGCATGTTTTCTTTTGACATTCTCTGTGTCTTTCGCCATTGGCATATGTCAACAGTGTGATACCTGACGTTGACAGCCTTCCGTTACTCCTATGTTATGTTTGGGTAAATGTAAACTGTTTTTTTTGGTTTACATTGCCGTGCCCTTATGCTACGCCTGTGCCACTTCGTGGATCGCTATATGCCTTCATTTGCATGATGCAACACCGCACATGGGGTGTTTAGCATACCTACGACGGAGGCGGCGCAGATCCGGCGCACGCCGGTAGTGCACGTGGGATTGGATCGTACCTGGATCGCTCGGCGGCCATATTTGGCATTGTAACGCCTACGCTATGCGTCCGCCTGGCGCAACATTCATGAATCCCGGGGAAGGAGTGTAAAAGAGCCAAGAAAGAGTGGCCATGATGACACAGATGGAATGGGAAAGAGCCAATAGCTAAAGCTACAGCTGTAAAGGTAAGTTGCATGAAGCCATATAATGTACTGAAGCATAGATATGTTATATTATGTGTCATCAAACAATATAATTTTTATCTTAATTGCGTGTTATCTGTTTAATTTTTAATTTTTTATTTTATTTTTATTTTACATTTGTTAACCAGGAAAGTCCGACTGGACACAGGTCCATTTTCAGTGGAGGCCCGGGGAGAAAAGCTCCAAGCAAACAATACAGTTCCATAGAGACAAAACAGTAGCATATTAGTAAACATAATAATATACATGTATGGAATGCAGTTGAGTGCAGATGGCTCCAAACACAAATGCAGTTACAAAAAAACAGTACTAAATAAGAGAACAGTGTCATACATGTTAAGAATATATTTGAACATAGTTAGCAGACATTAACAATGTCTAATTTTTTCTGGCAATAAGCCAATACCCATATAAGTACAAAAAATATATATATTTTTTTTACTTGGGTAGCAACCATTTGATACTAACCAGATTCCTAGCAACAGGACATAGTGAAGCACCATTTGGTCCCTAGCAGAATCCTAGCAGCACTGCAGTGGTATGGCCAAGCTTGGGGAGTAACATGAGCAATGCCAGTTATCTTTCTAGTGGGTTTTGAGAAGTTTTTTTAAATTGGGAAGCAGAGGTGGTGGAAGTTAAGTGGTTTGAGAGTGAATTCCAGTTTCTGCCAATGGTGCAGGCAAAGAGAGATTTACCCGTATCATTTATGTGTTTGATGACATTTATGTGGTACTGATAACTAGATCTTAAGGTTCTAGTGGTGGTGTAGGGGTGAATTAACATCTGAAGTGCTGGGGTTTTATCAAGAAGGTAGTAGAGCTTGTGAGTTTATTGAGTAGGAGTAGTTGAGGTAATTCAAGGAAATTTAGTTGCTTGAGGGCTAGACAGTGATGGGATCAATGAGAGGCAGCAAATTTGGCAATCTTGTTGTAGCAGGATTCCAATTTGTTTATTCATTGTGGCAAAGGTTAGTTAAGATAGGGGAGACATAAAGGAGAATGGATAAGAGGTGAGTTCTTGCTAAGGTGGCTTTGGTAGGTTTAGTGATGAACTGTCTATTCCTGTTGAGGAGACCGAGCTTTTTGTTAACTTTCTTATTTGTGTGGGCTATGTGTATGTCAAATTTTAGATTATTGTAAATTCCAACACCTAATAGTTTTGTGTGTGTTGTTGGAGTTATTTGTATGTTATCTTTAGATGTTATGGTGAAATCATTATTTGGTGGAGGAGATCTACCAGTGCTAAAGAGAATGTGTTTGTTTTTTTTTTGGAATTAAGAACACGTTTTATGTTAGTGAACCATGCTTTAGCTAAGGAAAAGTTGTTTGGGGTTATGGCTTTCAGCTCATGTAGGGTGGGGGAGGCACATATGATGGTGATATCATCTGCGTATTGCACAACTGAGGCAGAGGGTGCGGATGAGGCTATCTGGTTAGTAAATAGTGAGAATAACTGAGGTCCTAGGATGGACCCTTGGGGGACACCTATGCCTACTGGTAATAGAGGGGACAATTGCTCTTGCCATTGAACTGCCTGCTGACAGTCTGTTAAGTAGTTACTGAACCATGATATGGTGGAGGAGCTTATGTTAAGTGATGCTAGACTTTCTAGGAGCATACTATGGTTCACCATGTCAAAGGCTTTTGATAAGTCTAAGGTTATTGAGGATACAAATAGTCCATTGTTTATATGGTGATTGACAATGTTGGTGAAGGAGAGTAGTGCTGTAGTAGTGCTATGGAAATGTCTGAAGCCATGCTGGGATATGGATAGCAGGTTATTTTTTTAGGAGGTACTGCATTAGCTGGGAATGAACTACCTTCTCTAATATTTTTGATAAAGTTGATAGGATTGCAATGGGGGGTAGTTGGTAAGCTCAAGGGACTTACCCCCTTTGTGCAGTGGTATAATATGTGATATTTTTCAGGAGTGGGGTGCTTTACATTCCGATATTGACCTATTTATGAGAATGGACACTGGATAGGCTATAGATTCAGCTTTTATTTGAAGATATGTGAAATACTGTTATAATTGATGTATTAATCATCTAAACCTGATGGTGAAGTAGTTAAGTCAGATTGTTTATATGGACTTTAATCACAGGTACTCACTGTGGTGGGGTGGGGGGAACAGGTGGACACCTTTCACTTAAACTAGCCTACAGATTATCCATCTGGACATTGATACCAAAGCATCCATATCTAAGGGGTTTCCCAGCCAAGAAGATGTCTCTGTATAGCACGATTTTGGATTTGGATAAATAATCAAAGGTGACCTATAGGGAATATTTATGCACCAAACAGAGATGGTCCACCATGTTTTGAAAATGTGCTAGAAACATGGAAACAGTCAATTAGTAATATCCAATTTGCTAATCTAGTCTTATAAGCTTCATGGGATAGACTACATAATAAAAAGGCCCCACACAGAAAAGCACAACAGGGACATAATGAAGGTATATGCATGGGACTAAGGTGGAAGTTACATTCTCCAGGGACTTGTCTAAACAAGAGTGCAGACCAGATTTCATATTAGTCTTGATGAAGTACAAGGAGTGACAAAGAAGGAAGACCTAGGGGAAAGACATTTCTCTGACTGCGTCATGGTGATAGGGCATTTCCAAGTCCCACTAGACTCTTCAAAAGTACAGCATTGGAGGTGGGGTCATTATAAATATGCACAGCAGGAGGGCAAAAATATGCGTACAGTGTTAGTTAAAGATGCAGTAGGTCAGAATATTAAGATCAAAAAGTGAATTCAGCTGGTGGGAAGGTTACAAAACAGCTATAAGAGAAGAAGTAATGGAGTGAAAAGGAAGTCAGAAGAGAGAGAGAGAGAGAGAAAGAGAGAGCAAACATAACTGAGGGAAGTGAGCACCAACTACAGGAGGTTCAAAGGGAAATTTTGTCTGGTGGGAAGAGAGAGATCTGTTGTCATATATAGAAATGACAACTACTGTGCAAAAAAAGCAAATAGAGCTGAACGTCTATAACTGAATACTCAAGTCCATTGTTAATAATAGGAAAAACACTTTATTCACAAAAAAATGTAACACTCTGTAAGCGCTTTCATTTAAGGCTATGTTAAACTTCATTAGACCCATAACATAGCCTTAAAGGAAAGCACTTACAGAGTGCACATTAGTTGTGTTTTTCTGAGTTTGTTCACCAGTATATATAGAAATGATACTTAAACAAAAACAATTTTTTTTACAGAAATCAAAGACAGTAGCAAAATTAATGAAAAGGGGGGATTACTAGTTGCACTTAAGAGAAGTAGATCCAAAGCAGATTGCATGCGGATTTAAGGCATGAACTTCTCATAAAACTATGGCCCGGGTTCTGAATGAAGATGGTACAATAATAAAAAGGGACTGTTTCATCAAGGAGGACTTCTTTAAATATTATGTTTAATTGTATTCCGGTAAAGATGACACATCAGGGGTAGGGGACTATACTGCAGATTGTGCCAAAAGGCTTACATAAGAAAAGAGATTACATTTGGATAAGAAAACAGTAGAGCATGAGATCAGAAAGGCGATACTGAGTCTGAAACCAAATAAGGCAGCAGGGATAGATGTCATTCCAGAAGAATTCTATAAATGGACAGAAAAAACAAATATTACCCCTTCTGACAGGCATTTACAATAATACTGTCGAGTATGGAGATTTAACCCAACAGTTAATGAAGCAGTGATAATGGTACTTCCAAATCTACATGAGTTTGCCCACAAGTCAGTAATTTTACCCCAATTTCATTAATCAAGTTTGATGTTAAAATTCTGTCAAAAGTAATAAATAAAGGTTAGCTAGGACAGTACTGTAGCAAGGGTTGGGTGAAGGGTAAAACTGCCCCAGGAGCAGGGTGTCAGAAGACATAATCAAGAGTTCCTTTATCTGACTTATTTGTTTTCTCCTCATTCACTGAAGAACTGAAACGAGTTTGGAACAGCTGTACATAGTAGTAAGCTACCTTGGAAGAAGCCAGTGTCCTTTTTTTATTTTAGGCTCCTACAATGAAGGGGTGGGGTGCTGAATCAGGAATGGTCACCTGGAGCTTGATGACCAAACTACATCTGTGGGAAAAATATTCTCTAAGGAGGCATAAAATTTTTTTTCCGAGTGGTGGTGGTGGTGGTGGGGGTTGCTACAAACTGGTGGAACCTAGCAGTCTTTTTACACCTGTATGGGGGAAACACAATCGGCCAGGGAAAGTTATGTTTGATATTAAAAAAGTAATTTGATTTTGTTAAAGTGAACTTTCTGTTCAGAGTATTAAAGGAAAAGAATTTTGGAGACATGTACCTTAAATGGCTAGAAGGGCTTTACACAAAGTCCACTTTTTGATTATGTATAAATGTGTGCTTATTAGAAGAAGGGATCGTAACAATGGGGATGAGACAGAGTTGCTTATTGTCCATGGGACTGTTCTTATTAACTGTGGATGAGTTGGCCTGTAAAGTGAGGGGGTTTAACACATGAAAAGTTAGGAAATACAGGCGTCCAACATGCTTTTATTTGCAGATATCTGTTTGTTTATTAGTAGTGATATAAGAGGTATATCGGAGGGGACGTTAGCTATAATCCAAGAGTTTGGGATGCACTCTGGGCTCCAATATAATGGCCATAAATTGGTTATACTGAAAGATGGGGAATAAATATGAAATGTATACCTCTTGGGACTACAGGAGACAATTATTTCCAAAATCCTTGTACTTTTGGTGGGGAAAACCTGGATGGAAACATATGACAGGAATTTGTTCCTTCTGCTGGAAAGGATCAAGAGGGATTGGGAAAAAGAAGACTGTAAACTTTCAGACCATTTCAGGAAGAATATATCAACATAATGGTGCTACCGGGTTTATATCACAACATCAAAGGATGAGAATCTCGAACGTCAAAACATTGAAAAGACTACATCGAAAAGCAGAATATCGAAATGGGGTCGAAACGACTATTTGGAGTGTGGCTGAAAAAAATTTTCTCCATGTAGGGGGGCAAGATCCCCTGCACCCCCCACACCCCTGCCACTTAAATATACCACTTCAGAGATCGCAGTTCAGTCCACTACAGTGCGGAAATGGAAGATGTCCATTTCCTACACTGTAGCGGCATCTCATAGTTGGTATATTTAAGTAGCGGGGGTGTGGGGGGATTGCACTCCTGCCTACACCCTTCATGTTGCATGTCACCGTTGGGAACTGCTGTTGACACTGGTTCGATGTTTTTGTGATTTGATGTAGTGTGTTTGATGTTTTGTCATTCGAGATTTTGCATATTCAAAGATGTGATATAAACCCGTGCTACCACATGTACTATATTTACATTGCAAATCTGCCATTTAGAGTGTTTTATTTGAAGTTAGTAGAGCTATAATCCCAGATAAATTATGATGTACTAGGAAGTACAGGTAGAAGATTCTCTGCCATAAAAGGACAGATCTCTACATGTTGTGGTGGCTAGAGGCTTTATGATATTTATAAAGATGAAGTAGCCTGTCATCTTTCCTAACTAGTTCAGGTGAGGACAGAACCAAATTGAATTATATGACACAGGCAACAATTTCAAGAGAGGAGGAAGGGTATACTACAGGAATAGCTGTTGTCATAGGAAGATTGTCTCAAAAGAATATGAGGACTGGATCAGGGACTTGGATCTACAGGTGGGATATGTGGGATCACCCAGAAGTACACTGCATGACTGCAGTTAGGGTAGTTATATATTTTACAAGGAATTTATATATAAAGTCCATCTTCTTTCTTTTCAAAGCAATCATTAATTACCTATGACTTTTTAATTTATTGAATGCAATGAAACTCTGCATATGTAATTTAAACAGAAGCAGCAAATTATCTGCCCCAAATCTTTACCCTGAATGTTCCTCCATGAGTATGAGAATAATACCTAAAACTAAATTCTGAAAGGATGGAGGATCTTGGAGGACTTCTGTGAGGTCCCTCCTCTGGGCCAGTAATCAAGGAGCCTTAATCCTTACCACTGACACAGGTAAGGGGCATTCACTTGAACATAAATAGATACACACAGTATTTCCAGATGTAGCTCTCTGCACCAAGCAGAATTTCCCTTAAGAGCACACAGGGGACACACACAGTCTGGGGGCTGGGTTTCCCTGTCTCTCTCTCTCTTTCTCTCTCTAGGCCTCCAGTAAGACTCCCCACTGGTACAGCTGTAGAGTTGAGTCCTCAGCTGAGTGTTCCAAACTAAGTCCTCCAACACCCTCTCTGTGAAACCAGTGCTCTATGTCCCTGCTCCAAGTAGCTCACACACATACACATACACACACACACACACACACACACACACACACACACACACACACACACACACACACACACACACACACCTGGGAAAGGCTGGAACAGATACACTAGTTCTGCTACCTATGCCTAGATGATAAGGTAGCTATACTGCCACCAGCCAACTACTCTAAGGCTCTTACAAGGATACCCAATTATACTGAGTAAAATTAATACTAATACAAATGGTAGTGTTTAACCAATGCAGCAAGGCTTTCAGGAGTGGCCAGTGTCACCAAATAAATATAAGTACTCTCAAATGTTAAAATATTTCCTAAAAGATCAGCCTCAATGAAAACTTTAATATGTATTAATAAATAATAAAAAGAACATGAAGACACTGAATATATATTTACAATAAACACCAAAGCTTCAATCACAGGAAATATTAAAAATAATACAGATGGATAAATTCACACAAAAACAGAAACACGGTACTTAATTAATCTCACTGTTTTTTTCCTGACTGATCTAAAAATTGCTATATACTGGTTACTTACTAAACAAGACAAGATGAAGTAGGTGAGCAGTCTTCCTTCTTGGTCCCGTTTTAAAAACTGACTGTGCTGAGACTTCCGTCTCATCTAGTATTAAAACATAATTTCAGTGCTGGATTACAGAATGACATCACATACATCTGATCATCTGACTGTGGTTCTCGCGCTACCCCCTTTGCTAGTAACTGAACCAGAATCTCAAACATAGGTGTTACCATGCACACAGACAGAGCTTTACTAAGATGTGTTATAGCATCTGGAAGCTATAAAACCATTTCAAAACGTCCAACCTTCCAGGCTAGCAATTAGTTCACCCCTAAGGACACTACAGTAGGATTTCTAGTCCTGGTTTTCACAGACATTTTGTCTGTAGCTGCAATCAGAACTGCAAGATACAATTGTTATGACCTAAACCAGGTAAGTTAATTTAAGACTATTTTTCAAAGTTAGCTGAACTGAGATTAACCTCTTCTCTTCCAGTGTCCTGTGTTACAGTATATTAATTTCAACAGTTAAAATACAGTCTGACATTCAGGTGTATTTCTTTTCTGTCTAGCAGGACCCACTGTTGGTACATTTTTAACACAACCAGCTTTACAAATACATTTTTAACACAAACACCTGTACAAATCAATTTGCTATATAAATGACATATAATTCTTTAAAAATCTCCAGCTAGCTATGCTGGCATATGTTACACATCTGCTGCCCTACCTCTGCTGGCATAGCTGTCAATACCTCATATCATCACAACCTCCACCACAGCATTAACACTATATCTACACTTTTACAGTGGTATGACCACAGAGTAGCATAGAGACAGGGGCAGAGTCTGCTAGAGGTATGGAAGTTATTCCAGAAATGCTGTGCAGAACATCACAGTGCAAAAAGAATGGATAATGCAGTTCACAAATCTCATTACCTATTACTGGCCTAGTCCAGCACACAGCAAACCTACCTGAGGCTGACAGGCAATATATATCAATATGTGAATTTAAGAATAGTTAAATATGACTTTTATGGATGACTTTTGACTGTAAATGTCTGTATTATGGATGTCTTTTGACTGTAAAAGTGTGTGCTGTGTAAATGGCATGATGAAACTATATTATTTACTAGGCAAGTACCGAATTTGCCAGCTGAGATTCTATACACCAATATGACTAGTGCACAGAGTGCCACCTGTATTTTTTTATTTAGTACTGCTGCCATAGGAATGTTCTTCAGTTAATATATCCATTGCTAGACAAGACATATCATTGTAGCTCTTAGCAACACCTCCCCAAAGACTAAATGGGGCAATGGCGTTAATGATAACATACCACAAATTTTGGGGTAGTGTGGATTTTATATGTTATCATCAGCACTGCTCATGAGGGCTTCTGAAATTTTGTATTTACATATTTTAAGGAAGAGTCATTAAAATTCACTTTTAGATTCACCTATGTTAAAGAGGACCTCCAAAGCTTGGAACAGAGTGGCACCCCAAATGCAAATTATTTTGGAATCCAGCACTAAACAGGCCTGCATACATGCACGCATGCATGCGTGCGCACACATTCACATGCATATGAGCACACGTGCACACACACATGTACATCTACATGTACATGTATACATACAAATGCACATGCATATACACACTCTCACGTATACGTGTGTACATGCGCACTCACATGCAGACACACAGAAATACTCATACAAACGTGCACACACACACATACACACACACATATACACACACACACACACACACACACACACACACACACACACACACACACACACACACACACACAAACATGCAAAATATTATTTTGCATATCATAATAAAAAATAGACCATCAGACAGCAAAGTGTTAGGCTATGTTTTGGTTTTGCATTTAATGTTCCTTAAGGTAGCTGGTGCAAAACATTAAAACATCTTTATACTCTTAACATAACATGCCGTGTGTTTAACAGAGATGTTAGCAGAAACTCAGGCAGTAAAACATAGCACAAGACAGAGATTGAGATTCTGAAACTGTGTAAAGTACCTTGGAGACCCTCTTCACAAATCTTCTAAGTGTTATTTAGAGATTCAGAAATAAGACTTCAATGTGATCTCTCATGAATAATTAATGAATGCAGTTTCCCATAATAATCTAACCCACAAAGGCCACAAAATGACTTAATTTCACTGCCCCTTACACTAGAATCCACTGTTCCTGACAATGGGATGATAAAATGACATCAGGAGGGGAGTTGCTCCAGAACAGGCTCATGGAATGATCAGGTCAGGAAAACATTAGTACAATTTTAAACAAAAGGAAGTCCAAATGTAGTTTTACCAGACACTGCACACTATAGTGACAAGAAGATACAGGACTTGTATACATGCATTTAGTGTACAAGCATTATAGAGTGTTAGATATTTTTGCATGTAAGCTGATTTACAAGGCTCCCGTCTTTCACTAAGCAAAATTCATTATGTGGACTGTACGGATATATCAAGCTGCAATAATCCAAGATTTTTTAAATTGTGTTTCTCCATCTTGCCTTACACCTAGTATCCACTGGGTGTACGCACAATCCTTTTTGAAATCTACTTCCTGAGTGTTTGACTTTAATATTCACTATTTAGTTTTTCTTTGGAAGCTGTGTCCCATATTGTCTAACATATCTGTATTTTTACCCTTTATATATCACAACACATACTTTTTTAGGTCAAACATGATGCCTCTCTAAACTCTTGGGCACTTTAGTCATCAGTAGCAGTACAAACCGTATGAATCAGACTGCTGTGCCATGCTGGCTAAGCGGTATGACAGATGTTTTTGTACTTCTTGCTTTTTTTCTAGTGAGGAACAGACAGCAGTGACTTATTACAGAATGCATACTATTTTTGCTCTGCTTCTCTCTAATTTTATCATGGAGGCATGAAGTTCACCATCTAACAATTTTGTTTTAACTTATGGAGGCAGGCCATGACAGGATTCAAACGAAGGAGTAAGGGAAAGAGTGTTTGCCACAGGAGGTCTATATTCTGCTGGCAGCTTATTTGGATTTAGAGTTGAGAAGGACAAGGAGAACATATAATATGGAGCACAAGCATTTTATATCCAAGTTTCTAACTGGCATGTTATTGTGACTGTTTTTGCATTTTTTTAAATTACCCTACATTAAAAAAAATTTAAAAAGTCCCAGATTCTGCTGGGAGGTACATCGCAAAACCAAGGCAAAATTAAAATTTAGGTAGATTCCAGCTGTGTTCCCTCCTGCCTCTCAGAAAGGATATTATTATCTGCACCACCACCAGAGGCCAGGGATCTAATGAGCAAAATAAAGAAGACTTAGAGGGGAAAAAGTAAATTACAAAGGGGTGAAAAAGGCTTCACGCCCTGCAGGCTTTCCAAAGTATGCATCAGCATTAGGCTGCTGCACTAAATGATAAGTTTTTGCAGCAAGAATTGTTTTTAACATATAATGAGTATCTTGAGCATTACCTACTGCCTGCAACATTTCATAGGGTCATAGGAGGTTAATAGGCTAACAGCCCTAGAGCCTTTTTAAGCCTAGCCATTCATGCCCCAATTTTCCTAATTACCAGTGCCCACAAGCTAGAACTGCTTTGGCATATGTCTGTACCTCAGAGCATCCATAAAGGCCACAGGCAACAAGCCAGGCTGAATTTGCAATTTCCCATCCATTGGTCTAAAGTACATTTTAATAGGCTTAGGGAAGAACTCTGTTTCACCTGAATGGGGAGTCTGTTCCAGAGAAAGGGTAATCTCTGAGACACATACCTGTCCCTCCAACTGTTTTGTTTATCTCACAGAAGAGGTTAAGATCCTTAGATCTGGTTATTCTAGTACTGTTTGTTTTGTGAATGTGTAGCAGATCCATCAGGGCTGGATTGAAGAATGCTTTGTAGGATAGTCATAGACCCCCAGCATACCTCTCAACCTCTTAGAGCAAAAAGTCTGGACAAAGCCTAAAATAATGGGGGGACAAATAGGGACAGATTTTAAATATTGCTCTTACAAACTTAGAAAGTTGGTAGAATAATTAGTGTTGCATTAGCATGAATTTCTGAAGGATGTGGAGTCTTAAACGCAAATGTTTGGCAATATTTAATGACTTCAATCCTCAGCCATTTGCCCAAAAAGTACAAATTTTAGGAGGAACACACCAAAAATATGAGGCAATCTCTGGACATTCTGTGAAAATCTGTACAGTTGAGAGGTATGGCCCCCAGTAATCTGTAGGAGACCAAGTACAGGGAATTATTTACACCCTGTATTCTTTTAGTGAGGAACCTCTGTGGACACTCCAGCTACTACAAATGACTGGGAATGTACTTGCCAAAGGGTGCATTTTACATGATTACTGGTCTAATGAGGGCTGAGTTTAGTAGGACTATGATCTCCTTAGATCTGGATGCCATGCCCTTACTTATAAGTTATGCCTCAGTTCTTGAGTTATGAGGGAGAGGGGGCAAAAAGCATTGGTCTCAACCGTGTAATGCAAGAAATCTAGACAAAGGAAAATTAATGGTAGGACAGACACACAGTCAGGGAAATATTTTAATTATTCTGCAAACAAACTTAGAAAGCCACTTGAATAAATTTCTGTACCATCTTGAATTTGCTGAAAGATATGATGTGTGAAACTCTAATATCTAGTATTATTGACTGTCTTATCATGCAAGATTTATTGTTGCAGGAAAAAATGAGACATCAGGGACAGATAGGTATATGCTGTGTGTGTGTGTGTGTGTGTGTGTGTGTGTGTGTGTGTGTGTGTGTGTGTGTGTGGTTAGAGTTAAAAATGTTGAAAACACATTTGTTTGAAAAGTTTTTTGGTGGTGAAAAACACAGAATGCAAAAATGTTGAAAGCTTATTTAACTGAATGCTCAAAATGTTAAAAGCTCATTTTTACAGTATTTGTAGGATTATGAAATTGAATATTTGACTGAAAAGGTTAAACTGGGTAGTGTGTGTGCGAGAGTTCATGGATTTTAGAGTTGGGATAAGGATTAGGTAAGAGAATAATTTTACTGTTTTGCATGTTTGGTGTTGTGTGTGTGGTCTGTATCCTATTCTTGTGCAGTGATACTGTTAGGGAAAGTGTTTTTAGTAATGTAATGTGTGGGGCTAGGGAAGAGTTAGAGTTAGGGTTAGAACACATGAGTAAGGAGGTACAGGGGGATGATGTACCACTACCAAGATGGCACTTGATCTAGGTTTTATAGCTGTGGTGTATAATACTGGGCATTTTGTGATTCAAAATTTTGAGTGTTCAGTGTTTTCTAGTTTTAATGAAATTAAATACTTTTTTTTGACAAAATGAGCATTCATTCAAATGAACCATGATTGTGTATGTATGTGTGTGTTAATTGGGGTCTATGTCATAACACTGAAAACATACTCAACAAGAAATATATCCTAAAAACATGTTTATGCCCCCTGCACCCCCATGTGGGGGAAGTTTTGCCCCCTTACTTTATATATTAACTTCATGATCGCACAACTGTGGAAAAAAGAAATAAAACACCACACACAGTCAATCAGGGCTCAAGAGCAAATACAAACATCTACAGATCTGTGATTACACCATGATGCTAACCATCACAATTCACGCCTACTATGCTAGACTCACTTCCCTAATAATTCCTATGTTAAGAAATGACACCATCAGATACATTCTACACAATTCTATACAGTTCTACACTTGTCAGTGTTATGAGTTTTCAGTTTGAGTTTACAGCTTTGTGAGTTTTCAGTGAAGTGGGTTTGTCCTTATGGGTTTCAGTGTTATGAGTATTCAGTGTTATAATAGGGACCCATTTTTTGCTTTCTGTATGTGGGTGTGGGAGAGTGATGGGGGTGCCTTTGTTACCACAATGCATCAGCCTCCAGTGTTAATTACCCTCAGGAAGTGCTGATTAGCACTTGTGGTAGTTAATAGTGATTCAAAGACTTGCAGATTAGAAGATAATTAGGTTTTTCGTCATTGCAGAATTAGGGCCTTTTTACTGCAGCTTTTAATGCAAGTGCTTGGGTTCTTTTTGAGTCCTTGAATTAGACTATTTCAACCTGCCTTATTTTTGACTCCCTTTTTTTTTTGTTTTCTATTTACAGTTTCTTTCCTTTTTCTTCCTGCCTCTTTTTAACTTAAACATGCTTTTAATAATGTTGTTTTATGTACAGACTGGGCAGTTGATGAACTCGTGAAATATTTTCAGAATTAGTATAACCTACAGCAGTATTTCTCAACTCCTTTGCCCCTTCAGATGATTTTCAAGCCCCCTTCTTTTTTATCATTTTATACACAAAAATTAATTTGTCTGAACTTAAAAGTAATCCTTTTTTTAAAAACATTTTTATTTTGTTTTCATTATAAACATACGCAAATGTACATATAACAAATACAATAAAATAATACCAAAATAATTTACAATATTTACATTCATCCATGATAAACAATTATTTTATCCATGAGAAGTTACCAGTATTTGTTCAAAAGGTTTTCCAGTTTCTGTAATGCTATTTTTTTTTATAAGTAATGTTATGAGTGCTATAACAAATTGTTTGCAGTTCTTTTTTACAAACAACTTTTGCTAATTTAATAAAATCTTTCAACATCTAATCTTGTTTACTTTTCCAGTTCAAACTAATAACTTTTCTGGCAATTGCAAGAATTGACTAAAGTAACTGAATCTGAGATTTAGGTATTACATTAGGCATAGGAACATTGAATATGATTAGTAGGTTAGAAATATGACAGTTATCAGACCATAAAGCATTTACAAAATATCTGAAGTCTTTCCAGTATTGAACAACATTTCTACATTCAATGAACATGTGAACCCAGTTGGCCTCTAGTAATTCATCACATTTCCAACATTTATTTTCATTGTTTTTGAGTATAAGATTTATTTTATGTGGAGTACAGAAACTTCTATTTATAAATGTCCATGTATACAATCTCCAATATAATGAAGAAGAGGTACCATACATAGAATTCAATAACAATCAATTGGATTCATCAGATATTTGTTCTCCATTAATCTTTACATAGTAATTCCAAAAATCTGAGTCAAACTTTAGAATGTCTTCTCTTAGTATCTTATGGATAGATGAGATATTTAATTTTTAATTATCTGTCTTTTCAAGACACCTAATAAAAAACGGAATCAAACTAGGTATAGATTCAGTCTCTAGGTTGACTGATACTTTCATTTTGTTTTCTATAAACTGACATAATGAGTGTATAAACAACCATCTTAACTATTATCAAAACTACATAAAAGAGAGTTTAGTGGTTTAATAGTCTTATTTTTAATAAACTGATGCCAGAATATCAAGTTATTTTCCTTTAATTTTTGCATCACATTGATGTTGAAAAAATCTAGGCAATTGGGAGTATGCTATAGGGAATATAAGAAATATAAACCATTTAATATTGTAATTACAATCAATTATATTTTTAAAGTTATTAAATATTTGATTAATGCCATAAGAAAAATGATCAAACTTCTTATTAAATAAACAAAATTCACGTAAAAGCCAATAAACTCTACTTATTCCATATTGATCCTTAAATTGATTTTCTATAGTTCTGATATCAGTTATATGAATTTCATGTATTGTTTTCCAGCCAGATATATAGGTAGTGTGATCCAATGTAGTATTACATTAATTATAACTGATTTGGAATAAAGATCTAAGCTATGGAATGTTATCCCATTACTGTTCCAAGCTCTAATGTGCCATTTATATGCAATCCTAGGTTTTAAGGGGAACCATAAAAATTTAAGTAGCATGGAATCTAATTTTTTAAATAGGTTTTTGGGAGGGGGTAATATCAATGATTGTATATAAAACAAGATTTTAGGTAAAATTATCATTTTAATTAAAGAGACCCTATCCTCCATTGTGAAGAACATTTTATTCCACCTTTTGATTAGTTCACTAATGGTGGTTATTACATTATTGTAGTTTTGTTTAACAGACTCTTTCCATGTACTCTTTATATTGGCAATCAAATATTCTAATACATCATTCTCCCAATGAAACAGGCTATTCTCTTTAAGTTTTTGTTGATATTTTTGTTAATTAGTAATGTTTTGGATTTATTATGATTAAATTTAAGCTCTGAATTTTTTCAAGCTTGCTTAAGGTATTTATAACATCATGCAAAGAACCATCAATCTCACCTAACATTAACAACATATCATCTGCAAATAATTGTATCTTAGGACAATAGTCTGTATTAACTTGAAAGCCTTTTATATTTTGCTTGTTTCTGATATATGTAGCAAAATGTTCCATTGAAAGAGCAAACAATAATGGTGACAAAGGACAACCTTGTCTAATTTCCTTGAGGATTTCTAGTGGTGAGGCTAGACATGATCCAATTTTCACATAAGCTTGTGCCCCGCTATAAATTTTCATTAATAAGTTGACAAAATCTGAGGAGAATTCAAACCAATTACAATTCTTAGATAAGACCAGCTAATAGAATCAAAAGACTTTTCTATGTCTAGGCTGATAATAGTTAGTTGTATTTTGCATTTGCATGCTATGTCTATTAATGATAGTAATTTAATAATGTTATCTTGCACTTTTCTATGAAGAATGAGCCCTGTCTGATCATTACGTATTACATTAGGTAATATTTGCTTTATCCTATTAGCCAATATTGTCATGAACATTTTATAATCAGTGTTTAGTAACGAAATTGATCTATATGACTCACAAGATTTGGGGTCCTTACCATGTTTTAATATGGAGGAGGTAATTGAGTATTTCCACGATGGGGGATGTTATACATTTTTGCTTAACCATAGTAAAGGCACTCATCATTTTCTTTATTATATTTTCAGGAAAAATCTTATATAGTTTAGGAAGTATTCCATCCAGTCCTGGAGCTTTATTATCTTTTAATTGTTTTATTTGCTCTTTCACTTCTGTTAGTGTTATTTGTTTATTTAATATGTTATTTTGTTGTATTGACACCTTAGTAGTTATATTTTCTTGAATAAAATTATTTATTGCATTATCTGACTCCAAAAGTGGTGTGTTATTATTTATATATTTATAATAGTTTTTGAACACTTTTAATATGCCCATTAAGTTAGATGTACTTTTAAGTGAACCATCACTTTTATATTTAATCTCATTAATAAGATTTTGATTGTTTATTTTTTGGATCTTACCATTATTTTATGTAGATATTTGGGATTTACAGCATAAGATTGCAATTTCAATTTTTCCAGGTTTATGGCTACCTTATGATTCAGAACTTCTAAATATTTTTGATTTAACTTAGTAATTTCATCATGTGCTACTTTGTTATTTGGTTTTGCATCCATTTTTATCTTGTCTATGTTTTTGTAAGTCTAAAAGTTCTTTGTCCCACTCTCTCCTTTTTTTAAGGTACCACGATTTTATTCTACCATATATTTAAACTTTAAAGGTGTCCCATAATATAGCATCAGTCACTTCACCATTATCATTTATCATTTGTTTCCATAAACATGTCTATTTCTTTCATTATCCACTCCCTAAAGTCATTTAACTTAGTTATGTAAGCAGGAATTCTCTGTAGAAATCTTAACTCATGTGTAAGTGTATTTAATGTAAAGTGTATAGCATTATGGTCCGAAAGTGGACAAGTCATTATAGATACGCCACTTATTTTAGAGTATAGTTTATTTGATACAAAGACCTTATCAATGTTTGTGTACCAAACAGATATGAATAATGAGTATAGAATAAGGAATAATGTTCTCTTAGACCATGTATATCTTTAAGGTTCATCTGGTTTGTAAAGTCATTTAACTTCTCGGCTTGAGATGCTAGTTTTATTTTACCATTTTTAGAAGTATCATTGCCTGATAATAGGCAGTTAAAATCGCCTGTTGCTATAATTTCCCCTTTTGCATTTAAGGTAATCAGGTACAGATATTTGTCAACATATTTAGTACTCAGGCCTGGTATCTAGTATGTATTAATCAAAGTCTAATACTTCCTACTGATTTCCAAAATAACCATGCTTAGCTTCCCATCTTTATCTGAAATTGTATCTATGTATTCTATAGAATAAGAGTGTCCCTTCTCTTAGTCTTAAAACATGAAGCAGCCAGAATGATATAACCATTGAATAAGTATTGTTGTAGATCTTTTTTTAATTGATGGCTTTCCTGTAAAAAATGATCTGAGCTTTATGCATTTTGATATAAACCAGCTCATTTGACATTATTGTTCAAACCATTAATATTTAATAATAAACATTTATAAGCCATTGACTATAATGTATATGTTATTACTAACTGAAAGACCTTTCTTCTGTGTTGACTTGAAATCTACTGAAAACACACTTATCATGGATGCATAACGTGTATTAAGCACTACTTTCAAAAGTCCAAAGCTATTTGCAAACACATACATGAAACATAAAGTTTCTGGTTTAGTTAAAAACTTAACTAGTCCATCCATCTACCACCTCTCCAATGCCAAACGACACAAGTTATCCATCCCTGCTTAGGATATAGTATAAAAAGAAAAAAGAAAAATATTATGAAAGCAACTTAAGAAATCTGAATCCATGAAATATACATTAGAATGAGTGTCCAATATATCTGAAGCTATATAAATATGTCTCATATGATAATAGCACCTCTAATACATAGATATGCCAGAAATACACATCAGATCAAAGTATGTATAAACATTAGAAGCTGAAGGTTAAGAAGATTGTCATTATTTCCAAGACTTTTCAAGAAACATCAGATAATTTAACCATTTTGTCAGTCATCTATCTAACATTTTTCATGTAAGGATCTGTTGAATATATATATATATATATATATATATATATATATATATATAAATAAAAACACATATTACAACATAGCTATTATATTTTGCAATTATACACATGTTACTCATATGTATTAACAATATCTATCTTGACATCTTTCATCAGGAAGGGGGTAGGAGAGAGGGGAAAAAAGGGGCCTCGCAACCCTCTGTTTAGTTACTAAAGGTTTAGTAAGTAACATAAGTCTGATGTTAATATGCATAATGAGTTTTGTAATGCAGATCCTAGTTCACTTGATGTCATTTAGTTACTAATAGTGTCACTGAATCTGCAAAATGTATGCATCTATAAGAGACCATAGGCATTTTTAAAGGAGTTAAACACTTTTATCAGAACTAATTATTTACCATTGAAAGTATCTAGTGAAGGATAACAGAATTTCAAAAGAAAAGAATTTTAAGTACAACCATTTAACAAGTTCAGAAGGTCAAATAATGAAATGATGTCATCACTGTTGTTTCTTCAAGCTGCAGCTTCATAAACTTGTTAAAAATATACAAATAGGCTCATGCACAACAAAGTTGTCTGTAGTGAAGAAAAAAGCATTTTCGGTGGGAAATTCAGATCTTGAAGCTTTTAGAATTTACAGAAAGCAAAAAAAAAAACACTCAAGCTGCCTTGTCAGTGCATGTCATGAATCTCCACAATGAGAACAGTCACATCGACCACCAGTTTCCTCACAAAACATCAACATCATGAAAAAATTAACCTTTTCATATAAAAACAGCTATTTAGAAGTAACAACAGCTGCCTCAAATCAGAAATCATATTATACCATTTCAATCACATACCCAACAGTTAACCAGGCCAGAGACAGAAAAAAAGGAACCTACTATATATATATATATATATATATATATATATATATATATATATATATATATATATAAAACTTATATTTAGCTATCTATAAAACACCATTAATGTACTATATTAATATTTAGATGTGTCTAAACAAAGAGTCTAAAACATCCTGTTAGAATCACTAATCAGAAACACCTTGTTACCCCACCACTGACCCACTAGAAAAAATGCACTTTAGTATTAAGTCAAATTATACTGTTATTGAATAACTAGAATACATACATTTGATGTTATTTAAAAGGGAAAAGTATGTAAAGTACTTATAATGGAGAAAGGAGAGAAAAGGAACATTGGTAACAAAAAAGATTAGGAAGAAAGAAGAGATAGATAGAGAGAGAGAGAGAGAGAGAGAGAGAATGTTATTTAAATACTTAGTACTATACTGTATATGTAGGAAGAAAGAGAAAGAGAGAATGTTATTTAAATACTTAGTACTATATGTAATTAGAAGAAGTAGCTATAGAAAGGAAAAGAGAAAGTTAACAATAAAAATTATTCACATTACCTTACAGCACAGAACTGCGGTGGTGGTGCTGCATTAACATTGTCACCGCTCAGTAAGATGCTGTCCGGTTCGATTCTCAGCTAGAGTGTCTTCTGTGTGGAGACATGTGTGAATGGGCATACCTTCTTTGAAGGTTGTGCGTCAGGGCTAGCAACTCGGCATGTAAAAATCTACTGCTAATCATTAGCGGACCGGAGTTCCGCTGTGGTTACCCCTAACCGGGAAAAAGCTGAAAGACACAACAACAACAACCTTACAGCATAGAGACTTTAAAGAAACAAATATATTATGATTCATAAAGCAACGCATTTAAAATTAGCAGGAATTTATTAATTTGTTCTTTAGTTTCTTAGTTTTGTTTGCTCCTTCCTTCACAGACCATCCATTTTTTGTTGCCTGTCTCTTCAAACTCTGGGATGACCATTCCATTTCTTCTATGTCCGACAGTATTTTCTTCTTTTGGATAAATTCTACTGCTTCTTGTAAGGAATCAAAGATCTTCACTCCTTCTGGCAAGGTGATCCTTATTCTTGCAGGAAAAAGAGTTTGACCTTTAATATTGGCTTTTTTTCAAGGTCTTAATTAGAGGAACACACTCCTTTCTTCTGGATATGACTGTAGAGGTGTAGTCATTGTCAAAATGAATAACCTTTTCACCCATCTTGATATGGTAATTAGTTCAAGTTGATTTCAGCACCAAGTCCTTGTCTTGCAAAGAAAGAAATTTAACTATTATAGACCTTGGGTTAGATGAACTCAGAGATGAAGCTGGATTTGCCAGGGACCGATGAGCCCTCTCAGTTCCAAAAAAGAGGGAGTCAGGCATGTTTAGTGCTTATGAAAACCACTTATTGAGGAATTGAATCATGTTAGCACCCTCTTCTTTCTCAGGAATTCCATATATTCTTATGTTATTCTTCCTTGATCTACTTTCAAGGTCTTCCAGTTTCTCAATCAGCCTGGTGTTCTGTTTCATAAGAAATTCATTGTGATGTTCATTTTCTGTCACTCTAGTATCTAGGTCAGTTATTGTTTCCTCTAAGGCAATAGTCTGTTCAGATTGTTTTTTTACTATTCCATTTAGAAGTTCCAGTTGTTTACTGCATTCTTGTTTGATAATATCCATTTTGTTTTCGAATTTGTCCATTTTAGTGACAGTTCTTGGATGTTTGTTATTATAAGATGTAGTTCTTTCTTCACTGTACTCTCCTGGTGTGGGTTCTTCGAGTTGCTCATGTTTTTAGTGACAGTTCTAGGATGTTTATTGTTATAAGATGTAGTTCTTTCTTCACTGCACTCTCCTGGTGTGGGTTCTTCGAGTTGCTCATGTTTTTAGTGACAGTTGTTGGATGTTTGTTATTATAAGATGTAGTTCTTTCTTCACTGCACTCTCCTGGTGAGGGTTCTTCACGTTGCTCATGTTTTTAGTGACAGTTCTTGGATGTTTGTTGTTATAAGATGTAGTTCTTTCTTCACTGCACTCTCCTGGTGTGGGTTCTTCACGTTGCTCATGTTTTTAGTGACAGTTCTTGGATGTTTGTTGTTATAAGATGTAGGTCTTTCTTCACTGCACTCTCCTGCTGTGGGTTCTTCACGTTGCTCATGTTTTTAGTGACAGTTGTTGGATGTTTGTTATTATAAGAGGTAGTTCTTTCTTCACTGCACTCTCCTGGTGTGGGTTCTTCGAGTTGTTCATGTTTTTAGTGACAGTTCTTGGATGTTTGTTATTATAAGATGTAGTTCTTTCTTCACTGCACTCTCCTGGTGTGGGTTCTTCACGTTGCTCATGTTTTTAGTGACAGTTCTTGGATGTTTGTTATTATAAGATGTAGTTCTTTCTTCACTGTACTCTCCTGGTGTGGGTTCTTCACGTTGCTCATGTTTTTAGTGACAGTTCTTGGATGTTTGTTATTATAAGATGTAGTTATTTCTTCACTGCACTCTCCTGGTGAGGGTTCTTCACGTTGCTCATGTTTTTAGTGACAGTTCTTGGATGTTTGTTATTATAAGATGTAGTTCTTTCTTCACTGCACTCTCCTGGTGTGGGTTCTTCACGTTGCTCATGTTTTTAGTGACAGTTCTTGGATGTTTGTTATTATAAGATCTAGTTCTTTCTTCACTGCACTCTCCTGGTGTGGGTTCTTCACGTTGCTCATGTTTTTAGTGACAGTTCTTGGATGTTTGTTGTTATAAGAGGTAGTTCTTTCTTCACTGCACTCTCCTGGTGAGGGTTCTTCACGTTGCTCATGTTTTTAGTGACAGTTCTTGGATGTTTGTTATTACAAGATGTAGTTCTTTCTTCACTGCACTCTCCTGCTGTGGGTTCTTCACGTTGCTCATGTTTTTAGTGACAGTTCCTGGATGTTTGTTATTATAGGTTGTAGTTCTTTCTTCACTGCACTCTCCTGGTGTGGGGTCTTCGAGTTGCTCATCTTGCGATCTCCAGTAGAAAACTTCTTGACAGGAATAATTAAAAAATATTAATTTTTAGAAAATAATAAAGAGTCTATGTTAATCTACCTTTTAGTATACTTTCAGTTAGATTTTTCTAAAAATTAAAATATATTTCCAGTCAGGATATTAAAATCTAAGCAGAGCTATGGATTTCTGCTGCTATCAGACTGGCATCTTGGCCACGCCCCCTCTTAAAAGTAATCCTTCTTCTTCTTTCAGCTGCTCCTGTTAGGGGTCACCACAATGGATCATCTGTTTCCATTTCTTCCTGTCCTCTGCAACATGCTCTTTCACACCAACCACCTGCATGTCCTCTCTCACCACATCCATAAACCTCATCTTAGGCCTTCCTCTTTTCCTCTTACCTGGCAGCTCCATCCTTAGCATCCTTTTCCCAATATATCCAGCATCCCTCCTCAGCACATGTCCAAACCAACGCAATCTCGCCTCTCTTGCTTTGTCTCCAAACTGTCCAACCTGAGCTGACCCTCTAATATACTGATTCCTAATCCTGTCCATCCTAGTCACACCCAGTGCAAATCTTAACATCTTTAACTCTGCCACATCCAGCTCTGACTCCTGTCTTTTCGACAATGCTACAGTCTCCAACCCATATAACATAGCTGGTCTCACTACCCTCTTGTAGACCTTCCCTTTCACTCTTATTGGTACCCGTCTGTCAAAAATCACTCCTGACACTCTTCTCCACCCATTCTACCCTGCCTGTACTCTCTTCTTCACCTCTCTTCCACACTCACTATTACTCTGAACTGTTGATCCCAAGTACTTAAACTCATCCACCTTTACCAACTCTACTCCCTGCATCCTCACCATTCCTCTACCCTCCCTCTCATTTACACACATATATTCTGTTTTAGCCCTGCTGACCTTCATTCCTCTCCTCTCTAAAGCATATCTCCATCTCTCCAGGGTCTCCTTAACCTGATCCCTACTCTCACTACATATCACAATGTCATCTGCAAACATCATAGTCCATGGGGCCTCCTGTCTAATCTCATCTGTCAACCTGTCCATCACCACTGCAAATAATAAAGGGCTCAGAGCTGATCCTTGATGTAAACCCACCTCCACCTTAAACGTATCTGTCACTCCCACCGCAGTCCTCCCTAATGTCACACTACCCTTGTATATATCCTGTACCACTCTTACATACTTCTCTGCCACTCCCGACTTTCTCATACAATACCACAACTCCTCTCTAGGCACCCTGTCATATGCTTTCTCTAAGTCCACAAACACACAATGCAATTCCTTCTGACCTTCTCTGTATTTCTCCAACAACACTCTCAGAGCAAATGTTGCATCTGTAGTGCTCTTTCCTGGCATGAAACCATACTGGTGATCACTAATCATCACCTCCCTTCTTAACCTAGCTTCCACTACTCTTTCCCATAACTTCAAGCTGTGACTGATCAGTTTTATCCCTCTGTAGTTACTGCAGCTCTGCACATCACCCTTATTCTTAAAGATTGGTACCAAAACACTTTTTCTCCACTCCTCAGACATCCTCTGACTTTCCAAAATTTCATTAAACAATCTGGTTAAAAATTCCACTGCCATTTCTCCTGAGCACCTCCATGCTTTCACTGGTATGGCATCTGGGCCAACAGCCTTTCCATTCTTCATCCTCTTCATAGCTGTCCTTACTTCCTCAATGCTAATCTGCTTCACTTCCTGATTCACCATCCCCACATAATCCAGCCTTCTCTCTCTCTTATTCTCTTCATTCATCAGCCCTTCAAAGTACTCTTTCCATCTACTCAACACACTCTCCTCACTTGTGAATATGTTTCCCTCACTGTCCTTTATCACCCTTACCTGCTGCACGTCTTTCCCAGCTCTGTCCCTCTGTCTAGCCAATCGGTACAGGTCCTTTTCTCCCTCTTTAGTGTCCAATCTCTCATACAACTCTCTATATGCCTTATCCTTAGCATTCGCCACCTCTCTCTTTGCCATGCGCCTCATCTCCTTATACTCATGTCTACTTTCTTCATCTCTTTGACAATCCCACTTCATCTTCACAAGCCTCTTCCTTTGTATACTCTCCTGTACTTCCTCATTCCACCACCATGTCTCCTCGTCCTCCTTCCTCTGTCCAGATGTCACACCAAGCACCTTCCTAGCAGTCTGCCTTACTAGCTCTGCTGTAGTTACCCAGCTATTCGGTAACTCTTCATTGCCTCCCAGTGCCTGTCTTAACTCTTCCCTGAACTCCACCTCACAATCACCCTTTTTTAACTTCCACCATTTAATCCTTGGCACTGCTTTCACACTCCTCCTCCGCTTCTTGATCACCAACATCATCCTGCAGACCACCATTGTATGCTGCTTAACTACACTTTCCTCAGTCACCACTTTACAGTCTCCAATCTCCTTCAGACTGGCCCTCCTACATAGGATATAATCCACCTGTGTGCATCTTCCTCCACTCTTATATGTCACCCTATGCTCCTCCCTCTTGTTAAAATATGTATTCACCACAGCCATGTCCATCCTTTTCACAAAATCCACAATCATCTGACCTTCTGCATTCCTCTCCTTAACACCATACCTAACCATCACTTCCTCATCCCCTCTGTTCACTTCACCAACATGCCCATTGAAGTCCACTCCAATCACTAGTCTCTCACCCTTGGGTACACTCACCACCACTTCATCCAACTCGCTCCAAAATTTTTCTTTCTCATCCATTGCACACTCAACTTGTGGAGCATATGCACTAACAACATTCATCATTACACCATCAATTTCAAGCTTCATAAACATCACTCTATCAGACACTCTCTTCACCTCCAAAGCACTCTTGGCATACTGTTCCATTAGGATAACCCCTACCCCATTTCTTCTGCCATTTACACCATGATAGAACAATCTGAACCTGCCTCCTATACACTTGAGCTTACTTCCCTTCCATCTGGTCTGTTGCACGCATAATATATCAACCTTCCTTCTCTCCATCATATCAGCTAGCTCTCTCCCTATACCAGTCATACTGCCAACATTCAAAGTTCCTACCCTCAGTACTACACTCCTAACCTTCCTCCTCTCTTCCTGCCTTTGGGCATGCCTTCCCCCTCTTCTTCTTCGGCCAGTCCTATAGTTCATCGGTATAATTGCAGCAAGTAAATATGGTAACAAACTTCTTGATTAAATGCTCACTGGTTTTAATTGATTTTGATGTGATACCATGCAGTTTATCTCTAATTAAGCAATGCTATAGGGATAGAACAGATATTAAAAGTCATATTTTAGCTCATATTTAATTTCAAAAGCAGCATAGCATCTCTTCCCATTATAGAACAATTAAAACAAGTGCCTAGTTAATTTAGTGTCTTATTGTGGATGAATGATTTACTGCAGTGGTGGTGCTGTGGTAGCGCTGCCGCCTCATAGTAAAACGTTGTCCTGTTCGATTCTCCGTTAGAGCGTCTTCTGTGTGGAGACATGCGTGAATGGGCATTCCTTCGTTAAAGGTTGTGCATCAGGGCTTGCAATTCGGCACGTAAAAATCCACTGCCAATCATTAGCGGTCCGGAGTTCCACTGTGGCGACCCCTAACCGGGAAAAGCCAAAAGACACAACAACATTTTGGATGAATGATTTATTTCAATTGAATACAGCTGAAGAAATGTCATTGGTTAAATTAATTGATTTGGAGATCAACATCTGCTAGGAAACACATTGACTTTGTTATTAGGTGTGCATTTAAGCTTTAAAAAGTTATCCCAAATACATTATTTAATGAATCTGGAGCATTGCTCCCCAGGCCTCCACTGAAAATTGGCCTTGTTCCAAGTCGGACTTTCCCAGTAAACAAATGTTAAATAAATAAATAAAAATAAATAAATAAATTAGTCCTGATAATAGATGTGCAGGATATGAAGATTTTCTTGAAATGAAAATGCATAACTTGATTGGTTAAGTAGGAATACAGTAATTAACACTTGGTGGGATTTTATTTGGTTGTTGTACAACATGCTTAATAATAAGGTTAAGTTATCAATATACAAATATTGCTATTCTTTAAGGTAATTGATTGAGAAAAATGGATGAGTGTAGGCTTAAGGAAATTATATTACCTTGGCTCCTGATCATAATAACTACATAAAATGCATATTGTCACACAGATAAATTAATGTAATTTCAGATATGGAAAAGGGAAAGGGACACTTTGCTAATCTTACCAATATTCTCTTTTAGAAATAAAGTAATTTGTTCAGGATTTGGGGACTTATGTGGACAGTGACCTAACCTTTGACCAACATGTGTCCATTGTTGTAAGAATGCCCTTCTATATTGCACAGCTTATAAACAAAGGGATTTTATCTAGATATAGGGATGTCACTGTCCTGCATATCCCAGCCCTCCTTGCCCCCTTAACTAAGCCCTCATTAGGCCAGTCATTGAATATAATGCACTCTTTAGGATGCATCTGTCCAGACACATGCTAGATCTGGAACACCCACAGAGATACCTTATGAATGAGGATACAAGGCCATACATGGGCTACATGGGCTGACTCAAAGCTCTGCCACTATACTTGCTATCTTACAGATTGCTAACAGCTGACCTGTGTCTGGCATACAAGGCATCCTCTATCCCATTACTGATGGATTTACCGCACAGCAGCAAGTGAAATGGCATCAGAAATACTTGGTCTAGGGATTTATACCTCTTCTGCAACATCAGCAGAAAATTTTGGAGAGATAGGTATATCTCACTAAGAATACTACTGTTCTCGAACAGACTGCCCATCCACGTAGAACAAAGTTCACTCCTGTCTATATTCAAATAGATCTATAAGAGTGAGAAGCAGAAAATTTACCCCATGGCTGCTCCCTGTAGATTAATGGACAAAGGTAGCTCCTAAATGCCTTATCCCATGCATGGCTCCCCTCAATTATCATTGGAGTAATGTATAATTATTGACCATGGGATTGATAAGGACAATGGGGCAGGCGCAATGGTGCAGCGGTTAGTGTTGCCACCTCAAAACAAGAGGTTCTCCGGTTCAATCCTCTGCTGGGGTGCCTTCTCTGTGGAGTCTGCATGTCCTCCCTGTAGTCATGTGGGTTTCCTCCAGGTGCTCCAGTTTCCTCCCATATCCCAGAGACATGCTGTAGGTGGATTGAACACTCTAAATTGGCCCTAGGCATGAGTGCGTGTATGTGTGTGCCTTCTGCAGAAGGTTGAGTGCCGGGCTGGCAACTTGACACCGTAAAACTCCACTGCCAATCATGAGCAGACAGGTGATCCACTGTGACAACTCCTAACTGGGAAAAGCCAAAAGAAGAAGGATGGATAAGGACAATCTATAACCAAATGGGATAAGTTATTTTGAGCGGAAAAATGGAAACTGACTAGGCTTAAAATGGCCTTCAAGGGCAGCTAGCCTAGTACTTACCTACAAACCTATCTATAATGAGGGTGACAATGTAATACCCCCCATAACCAAAGAGTAGATGACCAACAGCGTACTTCCATCAGTGGTGTTTATGTTAGTGTACAGGCTCATATTATAATAAAGAAATGTTATACCAGCATTAGTGCCTTAATATCCACCTTCAACATTTCATACAAATACTATCAAATGTGTGCCTCACTGTGTTGAGTATGTCTTCTGATTATGGCAAATCATATGCAGTGTCTTGCTATAAACAGAGCAGTTTAATTCATAAGACTAGTGGAGACAGAGAGGATAAGATTAAAGTAAACTGGGAAAAGCAGCCAAAGGAGCTGTTTTGAATTGCATAGTACAAAGTTCACGATATTTGAAACCTATGTTAAATAGTTCCTGGAACCAAAAAAATATATATACACTGTAAAAAGAATTTCTGAGTTGTGGGGCATTTTTGAAGATAAAATCCAAAATCAAATGAACAAATGTTCTCAAAAAAGTTGTTAAAATGATGTATCACAGTGGCAAATTCCATCTGTCTTTGGAGCAATTGTTTATTTTGTTGCCATCCTTGCATGTTCTGTGGCATTTCTGAATGCATTCCTTTTATTCTAGAACACTCTGGGAGCTTATTTAGCCCTGCAGCATAGAATATTAAAACCCTGAGTGTGACCCAGATGGCCTGTGTTTGATGAGCAGCACAAGCATTGGGGGGGCTAACTGTATAGGGAAGGATGGGAGTGAGCAGCCAGTGCTGATTTGCCCGTCATGAGAAAAGAGAAGCATAATTGCCCCCCACATTAGTGACACCTACAAAGATGCAGGTGTGTAGCTCATAACAATGGGCCTAATGAGTTTCTGCTACACTAGTAACAAATCACTCAAGCAGATGGTTCGGATGTGTGGAAGCATGCATAGCCCCCACCCCTGCCCCCTGCAGGAGCAACACATAGGGGAGCTTGGGAAGCTGATGTCATGGATGGAGAGGGGTTAGGGAAGTCTGCAAGATCCACACAGTAGTCCATTTCCTAACATCCAGCTCTCCCTTCCCAGGAGAAGAAATGGGCTGATAAAACTCACTGGTTGTGGCATGAATGAGCCAGACAGCTCTTCCCCCTTCTGATGAAGCCCTGCTTTCTCCCGTGATAAGAACAAGTGAAAACATGCAGTGCAAGTAGGGGACCCATTTGGTCAGCGTGCTTTCTACTAAAAAAATAAATAATAGTTTGTGAGCTAGAAAAAAAGTTTAATGTAAATTATGAATATGGTATATGAGAAATGTGATTTTTTTTAATTAACACTGTCAAATTTGTCCCATGTTTCTTTCACCCCATCTGTAAACAAGAAGTACATTGTTCCTTTACTCCTATCAGCAAGTCTTATCTGCAAATGCTATAACAGAGTACTGAGAAGGAATACTAAGATCCATCTTTTTCTTTTTTACTTAGGAACTCCAGTTATATTTGTTGTTCCATGGATTATAGTCCGTTACCTTCATGAAAATTATCTGTAAGTCTCAATAACCATTTATAATCTAGTGAGTATTTGAATGTTTCTATTTCACTCTTTCTTTCTAAAAACAGCTGCTATCTATGATAGTAAAAAGTGCTTAAAGTCTGAATATGAGTATCCCATAACATTGTGTGGATACATTCTAGTGCTGCTAATGTTTGTATTTAACTATAACAAATATGAATTGAATGATAAAGTACGTCACACTTTATGGATGAAGCTTTGAGAAAATCATGCGCCCTGTATTAGTATTCACTCTACAATGCTCCGGTATTTGTACATAAAAACTATTGACACACTTTACATATGCCTCCATCGAACATATCTGGAAGCTTTGCTTGCATACCTCTTAACTGTCCAGATTTTAGCAGAATGTCCAGATTTTTATCTCATATTTTTCGCTTGTTTCTCATAAAATTGTGGTTTTCTGGCAAATCACTAGAAAATCATTCAGGAATGAAGACGGAGAATAATGGCAGACATTTGAGTTTCAGACTTCATATCACAAAGCAGTTACATTTCTGTTTACATTTATACACATACAGTAGTTACATTTATACATCCTAAGATTTTACAGAGGTAGAAGTTAGTAAAGAGATAGCCCACTTGCAACTAAGTGGATTGTACAGGCAGCAGTTATGCATAAAAATAGTTTTGTCATTTCAGTGAGAGTTTGAGTATATTGTTTAAGGAGAGTATTTGGAGAGTATCGTATGGTGAACACATAGTCTTAACCTAATGATGAGCATGTTCAGGACCAGGATTGGTTAAGATGTTGTTTAAGCAGCGGTTAAAAACTGTTGAGTTTGCTGGAGAGTTTTATTTGTGTGGGGATACTATTCCAGAGTTTAGCAGTGTATTGAGAGTAGAGCGAGTCTCTTGCAACCTTATTTGACTTATTTGTGAGTAGTAAACATTTGTTACTAGAACGGAGGTCCCTTGCTGGACAGTTGGGCAGTAATATGTTTTGTAGTGCAGGGTATTTTTCTGGATGATGAATGAGTTTTTCATTTTTAAATGATATTTAAAAAGTGTCCCTATTTTTGGGCTTTTCCCCCCCATTATCTGTGGCTTTTTCCAGATTTCTTGCTCTAAGAGGTTGAGAGGTGTGTTTGCTTGTACTCAGTACTGGATCAGGCATGTTTGCAGGATACCGTTCATTTAGTCAGAATTTATATAGTCAGTTTTTACTTTGTTCTGCATTACATCAAACTAATTTAGTCACTATATGTTGAATAAAGTACAATTCAATTGTTTGCACGTGTTTGAGTGAGTGAGTGTGTATGTGTGTGTGAATGTGTGTTTATATATGAATGTATTCAGTGTGTGTGTGTGTGTGTGTGTGTGTGTGTGTGTGTGTGTGTGTGTGTGTGTGTGTGTGTGTGAGAGAGAGAGAGAGAGAGAGAGAGAGAGACTTGCATACAGGGTGTTAGAGTAAGATTGATAGTCCTTCCTTATTTCTCACTGTTGTACAATCTTGGGCTTAGTACATCTTATTATCAGAAGTGCAGGGAGGCTTGCCTCCCTGCAAAAGCACTTTTTTTTCAATGATTTTTGATGTTTATTTAGTTTTTATATTAAGTGGTTTTGGTATATTGGAATGTTGAATTGTTAAAATGTGACATTTCAATATTGACCAAAGTTTGCAGATATTATAAACATTATATAAATACTATCAATGTCCATTTATCCATGGGTTTGAAAATCGAATGTTAGAATGTATACGCTAACACTGAACACTTAACTGTTATGTATGAACTGTATTTGTTCTATAATGAGTAAAAACTGACCGTCATTAACAGTATATCATGAATGAAGCCAGGTGACACCCATTGCTTACATCATCTGCACTGCTAGAAATAAATGTGAATCATACTTGGGAGTTATACCACTGCCAGGCTACAGAAAGGAACTTTAGATATAAACAAGTAAAGTTTTCTTCTTGTTGCTACAACTCATGTTAAACAATGATCTTAACTAGACCACCACTGTTAAAGGAACTGAACTGACCCTGTAATATTTTCCATCTAGGAATATACTCATATTAACTTTAAATAATAACCTGATGGAGTACACTCTATTGGCTTTATGACTATAATACTGAAGGGCTTTTTTGTAGCAAGTGTTGACTATATTTATAAAATGCCACTATAAGAGCTGTTGGCTTGCAACCTAAGTAATATTGTTCATTTCCACATGGCCCTTCTTTGTCTCTGTCCCACATGACATACCAACAGGGACACACCCACACACACTTTTCATGTCCTCATGTGGCCACCATGAGGGGTGGGGTGAAGACTACTCTTCCATGGGTGCCATGGAGGGGACTACCTGATTCACTCGGCATGAAGTGCAGCAGCTGATCTGATCCAAGATGGACCAGTGGCTGGATGCCTAGAGCTTGTCTTTTTATATATTCTGGAAAATAATTACTTGTAAATATCAGAAGTCAGTGAGTTCACATAAAATTGTTTCTAATGAAAATACAGTGGAAGGAATTCCAAAAGATCAAGCATTTATCTTATATTATTTTATTTCATTTATTTATTTATTTATTGGCATTTGATGACAGGGAAAGTCCACTCGGTCAGAAACCCATTTTCAGTGGAGGCCCGGGGAGTAAAGCTCCACAGGTAATCAAATATTATACAGAACAAATACAAAGTGCAAGAGATATACATGCATTAGCATAGGGTGGGGAGTAATGGTATATAATTAATACATAATTATCAGACTGTATGGATACATAATAACATACTTTTGATCACAAGAAAGTAATCATAATCATTAGTAAATTGCACATATCGTAGGTAGGAGAAACAGTCATATAGAGGAGGAAGAAGATAATATAACAGAGGGTTAAAGAGTAGGATCTGAGTAGTTAAGTGTGTGAAGTTAAGGGGGCTTACACTGTATTTTACAGGTACAGCTGGGATTATTTAAATAGTGGGTTTTTAGTGCAGCTTTAAAGGCTATTAGGGAGTCAAGTTGAATAGTATATGAGGGGAGGCTATTCCATAGTTTGGCAATGTTGTAGGAATATAGGCATTGTCCTGCTCTTTTGTTGGGTTTAGCTACATTTAAAAGTGCCCCTTCTGAAGTCCGGAGAGTTCTAGTTGGGGTGTATGTGTGTAAGATAGACAGGACAGCAGGACAGCTATCAGGTTTGAAAATTAGCTTATGAGCAAGTGTTAACTGAGTATAATAGAGACAGGGGTGAAATTTAAGCCAGGGCAGGTTTGAGATAGCTTTGCAATGGTGTGAGGGGTTGGGCATGTTAGTGGCAAATTTTGCTGTCTTGTAGCAGCAAGATTGTAGCTTATTACTGAGGGATGCGTGGAGGTTGGTGAAAATTGGGCTTCCATACAAGAGGGATGGGATAAGAAAGTGTTTGCTAGTTTTATCTTTGTTTATCTAGGTAGAGTTTATGTCGGTATAGTTTGCCAAGTTTGAAATGTGTTTTCTTTACTGTGTTGAGAATGTGTTATTCAAAAGAGAGTTTGTTATCAATAATGATTCCTAAACGTTTTGCAGATAGCACCTATTCTATTTCTATATTTTTATGTGAAAAAATCTTGAATTCTGCAGCTGGAGGTTTTGATGAAAAGAGCAACAATTTAGTTTTTTTGTAGGGTTCAGCCTTAATTGAGTGTCATTTAGCCAGGTTTCCATGGAAGTGAATGCATCTTGGGTGATATTTTGGAGGTTAGCAAAATTGTTGGAGGACGAGATGATAGTTGAATCATCAGCATATTGAATTAATATGCTATTTTAGGAGGCTTTATTAAGATCATTAATAAATATATTAAAGAGCAGTGGTCCTAAAATGGACCCTTGTGGGACTTTTGTGTTATTTGCCAGATACTCTGATTGTTGGTTTTCCCAACTAACCGATTGTTGTCTATCATTTAGGTAGGAGGAAAACCAGGTTAATACGCTTAGAGGACATCCAAGTTTTTCTAAATATTGTAATAACTTAAGGTGTGATACTGTGTTGAGAGCCTTTGGTAGGTCTAACAGAAGTACTGAAGTTCAGAGGCCAGCATCAAAGCTTAATTCACAGTATCGGTGAAGGAGAGTAAAGCTGTGGTTGTGCTAAGTCTGGGGCAGAATCCATGTTGAATGGGAGCTAGGAGGTTGTTATTAATGAGGTGATTAAGTAGTTGGGAGTGTATGCATTTTTCTAGGAATTTTGATAGCAGGGAGAGAATGGAGATTGGCCGGTAATTTGAGAGATTGTGTGTATTGCCACCTTTGTGTAGTGGAGTTCTAATAGACTTTTTCCACAGTTGGGGGGACATAAGATTCAGAGATTGAATTATTAATAAGAATTCTTACAGGGTAAGCTATAGCTTTGGCAGCAAGTTGTAAGTATTCAGGTGGTAAGTTAGCAGAGAGTGAGCAGGGCTTTAGTTTAGTTAGCAATTTTAGAATTAGGGATGTAGGTAGTGGTTGTAGTGAGAAAGGAAGATTGGGTCGGTTATTATTAGAGGAAACCATAGTGTGTATAGAGGTAGTTATGGGGTCTATTTGTGTGGTATTTTGGGAGTTAGGGTTGTTTTTTGTAGATGAATCCTTGACTAGTTTTTGAATGGTGTCAATGAAATGGATGTTAAATATTTCTGCTATCTGGTGAGGGTTGTTGTCAGGAGAGGGTGATGGATTTTGAATATTACCAGGATTAAGTAGGGAGGATACGGATTTACAGAATTTTTTTTGGATTATTACTTTGGGAGGATAGTGGTGAGGAGAAATAGGTTTTATTATCAGTTATGATAAGTTTTTTGCAGTATTTTGAAGTTGAGTATAATTTTGTTAATTTGCTTGAGTTCTACTTTTTTCCATATTTTCCAGGCTTTGTCTATAGACAGGAGGGTTTGTTTAGTTTGTTTTGTTAGCCAAGGGCAAGGTTAGGTTTTGTTCATTTCATACAAAGAGGTGCTAAGCTATTTAATGTACTAAAAAATACATTATTGAAATAATTTACAGCGTAATCCACAGGCAATGTTTTTATTGGGGTCTAGTTTTGAGCTTGTAGGGTATTGATAAGTATATTTTGATCAAAGTGGACAAGGTTCCTGGTAGATTTGTATGTGTGAGGTTTGGGGATTTGTATTTGAGTTCTATGGGTGTAAGCAGGTAGGTGGTCACACAAACTGTTTGGGATGGTGCTGGTATTGGAGTAGTAGTAATGGGGGTGATATACTTGAATCCAATCTAATGTAGATTCTGCTAGGATATTTAAAGCACTTGTAGGCTCTGTGATAAGTTGTGTGAAACTATGGAGGTTAATGCTGGTAGCAGGAGCTTTGGAGGTCAGGTTTTGCCAATTAATGTTAGTGTCTCCTAGAATAATAGTTTCTTTGGAGATATTTTGATTAATTCTGCATAGGAAGTCTTCCAAATGGGGGATATTTTGACCTGAAGGAATGTAGATAGCAGCAATACAGAGTTGTTTAATAGGGTTTATATGATGGGAAGTTATTAGGATTTCTATACTATTGAATGTGGGGACAGGTTTCAGATGAATATTTATTGATAAGGAGTCTCGATAAATTAAGGCTACACCTCCAATTTTTTTATGGGATCTGTCATTATGAAGGATGTTGCAACCTGGTGGAAGGATTTAGGTGTCAGATATATGTGTTTTAAGCCAGGTTTCAGTTATTGCTACTATGTCTGGTGAATGGTAATAATGCCAGGACTGGAATTCAGTAATTTTGTTGCAAAGGCTTTGTGCATTAATTGTTACAAAATATAAATCATGGGTTTTAGAGGAATGAGTGTTTTTCTACCAGGATTGGGCTGGACATCTCCCCACTTAGTTAATGCTAGGAGAAGATGTAGCAGCATCTGTGGTTGGAGTGATTTTAACAAAGGTTTATGTAGATATTGTTGTATTAATTTCAGTTTAGTATTTGTGGGGGAAGTTGTGGTTTGGCAAGATATAGAGTATTGCTTACTAATAGGGATGGTGAGATGTTGGAGTAATTATTTAAATTATTTGGTAAATGTGTAGCTAGTGTGGATGGTGGAGGGGATGTATTTAATCTGGAGTGTATGGGGGTGGAGAGAGATAATAAAAGTAGTAAAGTAGTAAGGACAAGTGAAATAAATAAGTGTCTTAGTAAGTGACTCATATTGGATTTTAGGGATTGGAGTTGGTTGTATACAATAAAAGAGGTGGTGGAAAGTGTTGTGTTACAGGAGGGGATGAGACTGGAGAGAGGAAGGAATTATTAATGATATAGGGTACGGTATTGGTCAAGGCAGAGAGAGGGTGGAGTTGCAGGAAGTATACATGTAATGAAAGAAGGGGTGGGTGGGGATGGGGTAGGGTAGGGGAGCAGAGTGAGCCCATAGCAAATCAAAGGGTGAATGGAGTGGGTAGCACCCACTTTCACTTGAAGGTGAAAAGAAATATCTCCATGAGCCAACAAGCAAAGGTAGGAAGAACAACAGTTGTAAGTGGCAGAAACTATTTAAAATACACAAGGGTACATGTGTTGAAAAGAATGGAATATTACAAAGCTCAAGGGGTTGTTAGCATACAAAGTCTGAGTTAGAGAGAATGTCAGAAATTAAACAGCAACAGATTGAATCTTCTACGTCACAAATGGTACTTACAGTTGTGCACACTGCTGAGGGATGCTCATGGGACAGAGAAAAACACAGTGTAGTCAGGCAGAGGTTTTTAATATTTAAAGATGGCGCCGCAGCTGAGGGGAGGAATAAGTAAACTCTCAACAGGAATAGGGAGGGAATAGACAGGACTGACAGGGCTGAGAAGCTTACAATAAGATTATGTTAGAAGACTGAGAGAAGGGGAGCTAAGAGCCAGGGCTTGGAGAAAACTGTAAGAAAACATGTTTGACAGGGCTAGGAAACTTACAATAGACTTATGTTAGGAGAACAAGAAAAGGTGGGAGGCTATGAACCAGGACTTGGAGAAAGCTGTGAGAAGAGAAAAAAACAATCAACCAGCTAGCCCAGGTCAGTACCTAAAGCCATCTGTTCATCTATGTGAACTCAAAGCAGATTCAGTAGACCATCAGGGAGATAGAATATAAAATAAATGCAAAGTTTTGGGAAACTGTATATATTTGTTACAATAAATGGGAGAATAAAATATAAGAATATAAAATAAATGTAATATATAAGATAAATGAAATATAAGAATATAAAAGTGAATGCAAAGCTTTGGAAATTGTATATATTTCTTACACTAAATGGAAGGAAAAAAGGGGGTGAGAGGTCCAGAAGTGTGCACAGCAGAAGAATCAGTAGGAGTAACACAGAGAGAAGATTATAATAGACCTACAATGCTCACAGTCTTTTGATAAACATAGGACTTGCAGTAGCTTTTACTGGTCTGTATGGGGTTCCACTCTCCATGTTCTTGCTTCAGTTTTTTTTTGTTTGTTTTTGTTGGACTTTTGAATGTGGTTAAGGGAACTGCTCACAATCTGTTGTGATTATTATTCTGCATTGCAACAGCAGAAAACATTTTGGGTAGTAAAGTTTAGATTCATGGCACATAAATTTAACCAGACAAAATTATACCACTACAAGTAAACATTTGCAAACACAGATAGCCGTGATCAAATTTCAAATACTGAAAATATAACAAATCCAACAAACGTGTACTATAGTAAAGCTGTAAACAATGTTAGCCCTTTATAATTTTTCAGCAGCTTAAAACATTACCACAAATACAAAGTTACCTGTTTTATGACAATATAAACTCCTACTAAAACAAGACAAATAACTGGACAGGGGTGTTTATCCCATTGCTCTCCCTTATATTGGATTCCCCCCACTCCCTTCTGCCTTCCAAATGGTATTTCCATAGTAGCACAGCTATAAATTTAGAATAATGTCATACTTACAATTATACAATGAATTTTATTGCATACTGTGTGATATGTGAATATTTGAGGAAATTGCACATTGGCAATTTACTTTCAACTGAGAAAGTTATGATATCTTTAGCATCAACATAAAATGTGATCCCAATGTTTCATGGCTTCTTCAGTATTACATAATGCAGTACTACAAGAATGTACTATACACAGCACGTAGCACAATATAAATCATACCAGTCTTTCCTAATGACTAATAAAGCTCAAAAACAGAATTTTCTGTTAATAATATGTGTATTCTAAGTCTGTTTGAGAGAATGTTTTCTAAATCTTGTTTATAGTTCTATATGGTTTCATTTTCTTAAGTAAGTAGCTCTGTCAATCTTATTAGTTGTTTCCATATCAGTGGTTTACTCATCAACTGAGATATGCAGAAATGAGTTCAGAAAAGCAGTTATTCACAAAATATAATATAATTCGATAAGTCACAGAAAACCAACATTTATTAGTTATTTGGATAAGTCTAGTAGTCATCCTGCCCATATTAAAATAAATTTTATTAAAAAAATCAGGTGATAAGATTGTCAAAGTTAACATCTTCTGAAACTAAATGGGCATTTTCAGAAAGTCTGGTAATGCAGCCATCCGGCTAGAAACAGCATGATGCTCATAGCATTTATGTGGCCTGTGTCGAATATGTGTATAAGTAGAGGCATTGTACAGTAGTGCAGGAGGTCAGACATAGCCATGAATGAGCTGTGATCATGCTCACTGCAGCAAATGAGCTACAACACAAACAATGCTGCTGCACTCCCATGATGGAAAGGACTCGTGACATGGCAGTCAAGTACCAAGTGCTATGCACATTCACTAACAACCTGAAGCATCTTAGAAATATGACATGTGCCCTGTCTGCAGACCATAGTGGCAAGAAAGTTCATTTTACACACAGGGAGGAAAGGGGGGGTTAGTGCAGTCAGTAATGGGAAATAATAAGCAGAGCAACACAGAGAAGGATACCATGAAGGTGAGATACGTGGGCGTAGGTCAGAAGAGGATTTTTTTCTGAAAAAGTGTCCATTTTTCATTTTGTTCTGAAGACATGAAGATGGAGATAGAAATAATATTCAATTGGGATGAAGAGAAGGGAAAAAAGAAGTTTGTAGAGGCACATGAAAAAACAAAGACATAGAAAAGACCAACAGAGGAAGTAGACACAAAAGGATGGGAGTACTAGGCAGTGACATATACAGACAATGGGCAGACATCTTACGATGGGGAAGATTGGGAAGGTGATCAGAGATTAGGGGGAGATGCACAAGAAAGAGCAACACAGTGATGGAAAGACAGAGTGCTGTTGTGGGTCTGCCAATCTGGCCCAGTGGTGAACCCATCATGAAGTTGGCCACATCTATGTCTGACATTAGCAGTGGGTGCAGCATCATATGATCCAATGATTGAGGCCTGTTGTATGCATGCAGAACTTTATGAGCTGTACCTGTCTGTATAACCAGTCACTGTTCGACCGTGGCCCAGCTGCTATACTTCCTGCCAATCAGGGACAAAGGACATTTGGACATGAACAGTGTTACCACCTATGCAGGCTATACAGTGACAGTGTGGTATACCAGAAGTATAAAATACAGTGGTGGTAACACATGCAGCTGTCAGAATATGATGGATAGCCTTCATAATATAAATGGATATGTTTCTATTTGACAGTGCTATTGTAACTTGCAAATGGCATGGGTATGCCAATTGTAAGTGGAAGATGTGTGGAAATCTTTTAGGCTAAAGCAAGGGCTGTATGAAGGGAATACATACCCTACATTGCTGTTCTGTGGCAGTGTCCACAGTGTGTCACTGGGATGACAGCTCTGCATGACAGGCACAGTGTAGCAGTGTGTATGCTGTATGGGTATGCTGTGTTGTGCATAAATTTTTAAATGTGGAAGGAACATGTCCTTTGCGCATGAGGGTTAGCAAGGCAACATACGTACAGAGATTGTGTCAGATAGTATGTAGTAACATTGCATGTGGATGCGCTCACTACAGAATTATGGCAGTGGGATTTATAATGCTTCTATGATAATAAAACCTTATCTAGAAGATAGCATGCTTCATACTCACTCCTGCATCTGGAGAAGCACTTCATCATCTCACAATACAGTAGCTCGATCTGCACAATTTGTTCCTGAGCTGAAAAACAGTAAGAAGAAATACAAGCATTATAAATTAAATGTTCTGCAAGGGATCTTTTTAACTATATCTAAAATAACAGGCCAATGAACTGTCCTGCAGACTTACTATACATCTCAGAAGCAGTCTGCCTGTCCTCTTCTTCCCATTGGTATAGTAGGTCAAGATGGTGCCATTATAGTGGTGGCTGCACTCTTTATCAGAGCAGCTGATGCCAGCAGAAGCAGTCACTATGCAGGCAGGGGTGTGCCAGGAATCGGCTTTATACTTGGGACCCCAAATAAGAGTCACCCTCCAGGCATTTCTTGTGGTCTCTGTATATTAGCTACAATATTTTGTTCTATTTGGAGAACCAACTGAAAGCTCTGCCACACTCAGTGCCTTCAGAAGCCATAGACATGTATCAGACCATAGTCCAGAGAAAAATGCAACATCAGGTATTTCATCATCATAAGTCATAGTAGCACCATATTTTAGCACAGATATATATATAGAGTGGCGAGATTGTGTTAGGCTGTGAACTGTCGCTTGTGCGGAAGGTAACAACAGCACAGTACCCACATATGTTTTATCTTCTGCACATTAGGACCTTTACAGGCAATAATATTACTGTACTTTTACACAAACACTAACACAAATACTACCACTGCAAAACTGGCTCAGATCGCCCTAGACCATAAAGGCTCCCAAAATACCACAAAGAAAATTTAATGAAAAACTTCTTTTATTTGTAGTACAAAAGGAATAAGCACTTTCATCCTGCTTATCAGGAATCCATCAGATTCCACAATAAAATAGCATTGAAAGTGCATATATAGATTTAAAAATGAGATAAAAGGAAGTGATGTATTAATTAAAAATTGTAACTACTTGAAGAAATAGGTACATTACAACATAAATAACTTGTATCAAGAATAATATAACAAAAATCATGTTTCAATAAAAGAAAAACATATATAATAATAATTGCATGTTAAAATACACATTAAAAAACAAGTAAAATGTATTTAAGAAGTTAGAGTTTTTAATTAATACATCACTGATGAAGTCCTGTTAAGCAGGATGAAAGCAATTATTCCTTTTGTACTACAAATAAAGTTTTTCATTGATTTTTCTTTCTGGCATTTTGGGAGTCTTTATTGTCTAGGACCATCTGAGCCAGTTTTGCAGTGGTAGAGTTTGTGTACTTGTTGCTTTAACTACTGCACTCAGACATTTGAACTTATTACTGTACTTTTCCCCATGTTCCTAGTGGGTCACTGACCCTCCCACTCATGCTCAATGTGTTTGGTAGGTACTCATTCAAGTGCACAATGTTGAAAGATTCTCATATTGTTGCCTTTGTGTAGTTCCCAAGGGCATATAAGTGTGATTCTTAATCATCTGGTCCAAGCAGGCTCATTAGCTTTCTAGCCATGCTAGGAGAACAGCTGTGACCATCAGTTTGCTCATTGTTTGCTAGTGAGCAACCTGTACAGTGACTCTTTAGACTAAGATCCTGATAACTCTGTACAGTCACAAATGTGTGTTAAGTGATTAGGAAGTGCTGTTTTTACATTAGTTCTAGTGCTTTCTTACTTATGCTGCAATTTTTGTTGTTTGTTGTTTGTTGAGCTCCCTAAAACTGTTTAAGACTAGGGGGTTAAGGTACTGGGTGTAGCTGACAACAGATTAGTTCTGTTTGCAGTGATGTGAAAAGGGACAGGGGGCACTGACATGCAGTACACGTCCAGATGATGCTATGTACTAGAGTAACTGCACCACAGAAAAGTTTACTTGGGAAACATAGACCTTGGTTTAGGCGGAGGATTGTGTGTGTCCTACTCATTGCGGGTATCCATATTATGCAAAGTGTTCTGTTTGATTCAGTGTAGCTGACATACTGCTCTATATGCTGAGATGTCTTCTAAATGAGGGTTATAGCTGTCTAGTGTATGGTACTCTGTGTGAGGCCTATGAGTAGTACAGGTCTGTCTGCTGAGGGGACAATCACATATCAGCTGTGCATATTTCCACTGTCAAAAGAGAAATCTGTCACCTGTATCTACTAAGGCATAATTGCAGTGGCCCTTGTAGTCCACAGACCTCCACTGTGTGACTCCATGATTTATGTATCTACTTACCTTTAAGAATCATCTCCTTTGACAAGCAGTTGCTATGGACAATTGTGGACATGTCTTTGTAAGTGAAGGGGGAAAGAGATCTAAAATAACATTGAATAAGTATGTTGGCCTGGTAATCCTCCACTGGGGTTTAGAGCAAACAAAATGTCTTTTCTCCCTTAAAGAATGCAGTAGGAGAGGATGCTCCTACAGAGGTCTCTGTACATCCTACAGGCTTCCTGTGACTATGCTGTAAATGGGGGCATATGTCTGGAGGGGTATTGTCGGAAGGCCCCTCAACAAATACCCATGTAGTAAGCATTATGAGGATATTTCTACAGGACAGTTCTGAAATTCCCAGGGATGTTCCAGCGTTGGCCTTAGCCACTTTTGGGCTATACACACACACACACACACACACACACACACACACACACACACACACACACACACACACACACTAATATCAGGGGTCATGTAACAGTTATGTATGCTGTAGGAGCAGTCATACTATAGTTGATATTCATACTTAACTGTAATCAAGGTAGTTATCATACAAATGCAGACAACTGCATTGCTGAACCTGTGACACCACCACATTTCGGGTGACAGGCATACTATATTTAAATGCCCTTGTACATATTCACAGTATTCATAGTTTAATTAGAGGCACATTGTCTATGGTTGTGGTCCACAGACACACAAAACACATATCCTGCATTAGATTTCCATGTGTCCACATGGTGTCCATTGTAGATAATGCAGCCCAATGCCATTTATAAAAGCAATACCCACAGCCATATCGACTACCACTACAAAGACGGCAGCTACAGAGTTTGCTTGGATCGCAATGTGGATGACACCTAATGCAAGCTATGTTACCATTGGCTGCTTTGCTGAGGTAGGGGTATACTGTATATAATGTACCACCAGCTTACAGTATATTTTTGATAATGAAGGTACTCATGCCTAATGACAATAGAGAGAAGAAGGGAGAATTGTTCCAGGCAGAGAATGATATTCTTCTGCAGGCCTTCCATGTGACTAGTTGTTAGGTATGCATTAGTGTGAGATCAGACCAGGCCCTTCATGAGCATGTCTGGCAAAACTTTTTAGAGCATATCAATTCAGCTGTAGGCCAAAACAGAACTGATGAATTTTTGAAAAGGGTCACTGACATGGTTGTAGCTTCCAATTAAAATGCCAGCACTTGAAATACTGAGTGACAAAAAGCTGAAAAAAAGAGACTGAAAACCCAGAGAAAAGCAAATCTTGAAAAGTTCTCTTCTCTTCAAAACATTTTACAGGGGAGCATGCCCCCTCCCCGCACCACCCCATATGAGGGAAAGATCCTCACCTCCATATTTATATATAACAACTCTGAGATCTCCATACTTTGAGAGAAAAGAGAATATACAGAGGAAATGGCATCTTGGACTTAGTATATGTAAGTCCGTTCTTTTGGCTATTCAGTCTCCATATTTTGGGACTCACTCCAGTGGACTCATTCAATCATGGCATATTTGTCAGCAGAACCAAACAGTTCCATTATACATAATGGAGTACTGGAGGTGGAAGCAGAACTGTATAGATCACCTCAAATATGAGTTATTGATGCTGCTGGTGAGCATGTCATAACATGTGGGAATATCTGTACTACCCTTCTGACCCAAAACCATACACATAACAAACATGCCTTCTTTGTTATTGCAAAGCATATTGAGATGACAATAACACCATTAGTCTGCTCAATGTATGTTAATTTTAGGTTTTACAATAAGAGGTTTACGAACACTGGGCTGTAGGTATTGGGTATGCTGATGAATATTCACATGTGCTGCATTGTCAAGCTCCTATACTGTGGATATAGGCATGTCTGATGTTGAGATACAGCCTGGAATTGATGATGGTGATGATGGTCTCACCACATTCCAGTCCACTCAAGGGACATGGTGGTAATGGAAGACACAAGTAACATGATGGTCATATCCATAAACGCAATCCAGTGCCTGTGCAACTCGCCCTTTGATCTGGGAGTGCCACAGTAGGACATGATGTGACCAGCTCATCAGCACAAGGAGTGGCAGCGTAATCCTTTGTTGCTGCCAGTTGACCGAGTGTGAGAAAGATGGCAGATGGCAGTGTGCTGGTGACAGGCAATGCCATGGGTACCTCTACCCTCCGTATCTGAGTGTCTGTATGACCTCTAATCAGCTTTTGTGCAGTGGTATTACATAGGAAGAGGCAGAGACCAATACAGATAGAGCAAAACTGGTTGTGGCTGTATGTGTTTTATGTAATGACCTTCAGGAGGGCTTAGCCCATTTATACAGCATAATGGAAAGCCAATGTAGGGAGTCTGTATGCTGCAGATATCCCTGTGTGGCCACCCATCACGATCACTACTCTTCTCATCACCAGTCCACCTCCACTTGTGGTGGAGAAGTCCACAATAATAAGAAGAAGGATAGTCTAGGTCTGTTAAAGCAACCAGGTTCACACCTTAATCCAATATTGAGGACACTGGGGGATGCCATTGACACAGATACAGATGGGTGCTCATGCTGAGACTACCCAAAGCACATCACACTGTTTGTACTCATGGGGCAGTCCATCCTCCGCTGTGGATCATGCTTGTGTCCTTCCCAGGGCACCCCATGGATGTTGACATATGTAATCAGCACATAGATTTTCTGTGTGTGCCCTAGTCCTGTGCATTATAGCCCAGCACAAAGATGCATCAGCTGCTCGAGCTGTATCCATACACATCCACACATGCAAGTCAGCACCACCCACCTCTGCCCACAAACAACCATCCTTCCTCCATGATTAGTATTTCAGACTTCCACACTCAGTTTTCCATGGGACACAGTCGCACACAGCAGTAACCAATGTACATGATGCCCATTTTTGACACCTGTCACTATTGCCCTTCTCACCTGCTCATATGATGACAGCTGTACACTCCTCTGTGTACTCTGCTATTTCAATAGGTTTTGTCTGGTGCACGTTGTTGCCAGACCACGTATGGTGTAGCACAGCCTGGGTATATATGTGGCATGCATCATTGCTGCTTTTGCATGTTATGTTTAATCTGCCTCTTAGCTAGTGCCATGGCATACTGCACCTGCCTTCACCTTCAGCATTCCCAGACGACATCGCAGCCTACTCATCAGGCAGCTTCTCTGCTGACTCTGAGACTTCCTCTACCCAGATCTCTCTCTCTCTCTCTCTCTCTTTCCTGCTTTATCAGTTTGTTTTGCATCACTCCATGTTGTTTAACAGTGCACATACTGCAAATCTTTTACTTCTCATTTCAGAATCATTGTGCAGACCACCACTACAAATATCCAGACAGTGGAAGCAGGCTTTTAGCAGCCTAAATACATATTTGGCAACAATTCAGGTCTGTACCATGGCAGTGTTGTATACATTCTCTGTCATGGTTGGTGTTTTTTTATTGATGTCATTAACACTCTCTCCACAGCATACCTGGGATCACCAGTAAGCTAGCAGTGTGGATAATCACCCCATTTAAACCACTGATGTAAGTCATACCATGTACAACCTGAGTGCTCTGCTGACACATTGTATATTACATGCTGTACATTGCAGACCCAATGTAACATCTCCCTGTTCCTCATTTGGAGCAATGTGGGTACAGACAATAGCTTTTAATACTTCAAGGAAATGGCTATGACAAAAACGCCACAGGGAGTTGTTTCTCTCCTCTGGAATGTATGAAAAGCATATACTGTCCTACATGTGCTAGATTATGGCATTGAGAGATTTTTGGAGAATGCTTGAAGCAGGTTCCTGTGATACAGCCACTATGTTCCCACCTGGAGTGAGGAAGGCCACTATAGCCAAAAATTTTCAAACCACAAATGTCCTAGTGCCCACAAGGATGAGTACTCCATACATCCCATGAACCTGCATGAAAGGGCAAAGTTCCTGCATGGTGACTCAATCCACATGGTAGTGGTTTATTATTTCTATGTTGTGGGGGAGTTGATGGTATGTTAGGCATAGACAGATGACTCAACAGTGCCAAGGGTGTCAATGCACACCACTGTGACTATCAGCTATGAAAAAATCTTCTTACATATCCACATGTACTAATCTGCAGCCATTCTGTGCTGTTTTTGCAGCCTCTCCCAAATAACTGTAGGAATTTACTGCAGTCAGCAACATCAGCAGTTGCAGCTTAACACATAAAGTATATACCTTTCTGAATCATTATTCCATAGTGTTTAACTTCATTTGCATTTGGTAATATAGTTCATTTTCATGTTATTATATGATCAAATGCATAGTATGCGGGTTGCTGTATTTCACCACCAGCAGTGGTCACAAAACCTATGTCTATGAATCATCCCCTCCCTGCAAGTGATCTTGCTTCATGCATATTTACCTGGTATGATATGACACACATTTATGAATCTCTAGATTTATTTAACAGCCTGCTTTGTTTTTTTTTTTGGGGGGGGGGTTTATTTTTTTTTTTCTTCATGACATTATTATTTTTGTCCCTGGACTTTTAATATTTGTATATTTACTTACTTACTGCTGTTGTACAGATGTTCATACTTTGTTCAGTCAAGTGTTGGTCACCGATGTTAAATAATCTAGTTATACATAGTATAGTTAGATCTCTACTGATGCAACAAAATAAATAGTTGAACTGGTTGATGTCATAAAGATTTAGACCTATTTATGCAAAAGATTTTCTAGTTAACTGTTGTTCTGAAGAACTTTTAATGTACTGATTTAAGAAATGAAAGTACTTTGATATACTAAACATTTTTCAGTATACTAGCTGCACTGACAAAGCAATTTGTTGCATATTTTCCCTTTTTGCATGATTTCATCATGTTCCACGTTATTGTTATTTAAACATATGTTTCAGTTGAATATGGTGGTGATTTTCTTTCTAGTTGGGAACTTGGCTGAAACTTGGAAGCTTTGACTGTAAAATTATTTTTCACTGGAAGTGGATTAGCCAGAAAGGCTGAAAATCTGCAATGTGCATCATTACGACATATCACTGGAGAAGGGCCAACATGTAGTTCACTCTTGATTTTTATTGAAGTGGGAAAAAACAAAAGCACATTATTAAGAGATACGTCATTTTGCCAGAAAGAAATTGGCATTTATTAGACACGTTACAGAACTGAAGAAAAGAACCAAATGGCATGTGTTTAGAAAGCTTCGTGATTCTCTAGTAAGAAACCGAATAAATTGTAGAGTAAAAAGTGATGAAACAAGGCTCAAGCCAGTAAGAGAAACAAACCTGAATTTAAAACATGCAGATGCATGCAAAGCAAATGAAATATTAGTGCAGAGGTAGAATAATTAACTGATGAAAAGGAGGCATGTAGGATAAAATATGAGTCGCATAATAAGGCAAAAATGGCAAATCAAGACAATATGTGTTGTAATTGAAATAAATATGAGGAAGAGAATCATATAAGAATGACAATCTATGATGGAGACCAAAAAAAAAAAACGCATCATTTTAATTAAAGCATATACAATACAACCGAAAGTAATACAATACAGTATAATATAACACAGTACAAATCAGTACAATACAAGTTTGGATTTGGGGCCATTACCCTAACAGCCTGTCAAGCCTAAATATCTACTGATAATATATTGCAGTCTGCCACCTCCCCTTCTGAAAATGGATTTGTGTTGATCCGTCAAAGTAGAATTTTAACAAATGCAAATAAATCAAAACCAGTTTACCAAAACCACCTTCAGTGAATGAAACAATTTATTTGGTGAGAGGCTTGCCCTCCTGCACCCCCCCCCCCATGTAGAGGGAGACTCCGTACACCCCCTGGAATTATATATACCAACTCCAAAGTTGCAAAACAGTGGTAAAAAAGGCAATCTCCACTTTTGTCATAGGTGGTATCAGTGAACTGGCTTTACTTTATAAGCATTCACTGAAATTGTGTTTCATGGATTGACATGTCCCCTCTGAAAACTACACTGTATTTCTGTTATTTATTTATTTATTTTTTTGCATGATCATATTAGGTTCATAGGTTCATCGGTTCATATGTAAGTTTTAGGCTAGCTGCCCTTGCAGGCCATTTTAAGCCTAGCTAATTCCCCTTTCGGTGCTTAAATTTACCTATCTCATTTGGTGTTAGATTGGTCTTACCCATCCTTTGGTCAATAATTTTATATTTCACCTAATGAGAGTAAAAGAAACCTTACCATTAGTAATGTGATGAGACTCATGCATGACATAAAGCATTTCAAAGCTGCCTCTGTCTATTAGTAGTACAGGAGGCAGTGCTGGGGTAAATTTTCTATTACCTGTCCATAGATCCAAGCTGTATTTGAATATGGAAAGGGATGAGCTTTGTTTTTCATGGAGCATGAGTTTTTTTTTCCAGAGCAGTGGTATCTTCTGCAAGGTATACTTGTCCCTCCAAACCATTCTGTTGATGTTGCAGAAGAGATTTATATCCGTAGACTGATTATTTCTGATTCCATTTGATTTGCAGATGTGCAGTAGCTTCATCAATACTGGGTCAGAGGATGCCTTGTATGCCAGACACAGCTCACCACTTAAGAGTCTATAGGATACTGAGTACAGTGGCAGGGCTTTGAGTAAGCCCAAGTAGGACATATTGTTTCGTCCTTGGATCCTTTTAGTATGGTATCTCTGTAGGTGCTCCAGTTATTACATGTGTGTCTGGACAGATACATGCCAAAGAGGGCATTATACTCAATGACTGGCCTAATGATTCAGTAAAGGGAGAAAATGACATCTCCAGATCTAGGCACAATCCCTTTGTTTATAAACTATGCAATATACAAGGACTTTCTTATGACAATGGACACATGCTGGTCGAACGTTAAGTCAGTATCCACATAAGTTCCCAAATCCCAATCAACTGGCTCAACTCTTAGGGGAATGTTGTCCATGTGGTAGTTCCCTGGGGTAAAAAGGAAGCGACTGAAATATACAACCAAAAAAAGACCTCAGAGGGCCGGAACACTGAACCCTGTTACCACTCCGAAAACCAGCTTCTGTGAGAGTGGAATACCAGTAATCCTCCGATAAAAATTAGATGCACAAGGTATAATTACCAAATGGTAATTATACCTTGTGCATCTAATTTTTATCGGAGGATTACTGGTATTCCACTCTCACAGAAGCTGGTTTTCGGAGTGGTAACAGGGTTCAGAGTTCCCTGGGGTAGACAACTTTTCGAAGGAAATGATAATGTATCTTTTAGCATTTAGTTTAAGCCCATGATTTCAGCACCAGTTATTTATTTGGGTCCAACATTCCTGCTGGTTGGCTAAGTCACGTTGGGATTCAATGACTTATCCTAGCTTGCAGTCATCTGCAGACTTAATCAGCCAGAGCTCTTTGGTATTGTTTTTTACTTCAGGGAAGCAGATGCCAAATAGAAGAGGTCCAAGCACTGAATCATAAAGGACTCAACTGGTGACTGTCTCTTTTCTCAGTTCATTTAGCTTTTCTACTATGGTTGAGTCCTTTGGTCAAGTAGACGTATTCAGTGAGTGCAATTTTACATTAATCTATTGCGCTGGTGACCTTTTCAAAAAGGTCTACCAGGTTGAGCAATCATGACCTGCCCTTGACAAAACCAAACTGAGATCAGTCCAGTGTTTGGAGGTTCCCTGAGTTCTCATTGATTAGTTCCCAGATAAGTCTGTCCATGACTTTGCATATCAGGCTGGTCAAACTTGGTTTGTAATTGCCTGGGTCTGTGGAAGGTGGACACTAATGGAGGAGAATAAATGTAGCTATTCTTCATTCTCTTGAGACAAAACCTGTATGGAGGCTGAGGTTGAACAGTGTTGTTAGGGTGGTAGGGATGGCTAAATCATACGTCATGCTATTTAACATGCATCCAGGGATATTATCAGGACCCATTTATTCAGTATTTTTAGCTTTTAAGACTTGGTCTTGTGTAATAGCTGGAAGTGGGTCAGTTTCAGGTATACCTTGCTGTACAGACAGGGGAGAGATTATTGGTTTAATGTCTTCAATATTACATTTTCTCCTTAATGGCAGATACTCCCATAAAATGGATTCTGTATGGCCTTATATATCTCTATAAGCTTCCTATATCCATGTCTGTATTCAGTTGTCAACAGGCATGATAAGCTTTCTCCAGCTAGTACCAGTTTAGTATACTGTATTTGTATTTGTAGTTATTTGCGTTTTAGTACTGGGAAACCACAGACCATTCCATCTTGACTTTAATTAAACTTGGAAATACAATTTCATAACTTTAACATTTTGTGTGTTATAAATTTTCCAACAGTCCTGTTGCCTTTAATACAGTCCTTGACTAAATAGTATATACTGTGAGTAAAACTGATTTTGCAGTCCAACCAAATTCTAAGATCTTTTAAGAGAGTCACCTATTCCACATTGTTATATCCTAGTTGGTAAATATTTGTATGAATGAGGGATAAAATGCCATGTATTTTTTCTTAGCTGAGTTTATTATCGTATTGTTTCTCTCTATCAGTCAACATAAATTTTCTTAGTTTCTCTGTAATTAATGTTCTTCCCTGTTTATAATGCGGCTATAAACATATTAAAGAGGTATTGTCCATTTTAATAACTTTTGCAGAATATACTAGAAAAACACATTTCTCTAAAATGTGTCAATTGTAAAACGAGTATTTTCAAATGAATTGCCATCCTTTTGAACAGCAGTATTGAAAATGACCTCTTTGGTGGTACTGTTAATATGAAACTTCTTGATACTGTAAAATGTGAAAATGCATCTGAAGCAGTCAAACATGCACGGGGGGGGGGGACTGTAGAAAGAAACACTAAGAATTAAAGAAAGCAATGTAGAATTCAAACATGCTAGAGAAACTGTGTGTAATATCCCATTAGAAAATACCTTTATGCAATTGGGATTGGAAAATACTCGAGAGAGATGTTTACGTATCATTAAACTATTCTGGCTTCTAGATAGCACTATTAGTTCAGAAACTGTAATTATTTCAGTACAGAAATAAGAACCTCAGAGTTTTTTCTGAAATATTTGCATTTAACATTGTTAATTCTCCAAATGTTTTAGCTCACATGGCTTATGAAAAGCTGGGAATAGTAAAAATAATTCCCAGTATAAAAGGAAAAACTACATGTGCTCATAATCAGTTTGTCTCAAAGAAGAGACATTTTAGTTACTGTGGAGACCCAGATTACTCCATTATAGTTGACTTCCGATACTTTAATTTTCAGTTAAATTAGTACTTTTGTTGATCTTCTGTTTAATAAAAACAAGAAAAACCTAGCCAAGCTAGAGTTGTCACTGTGTAATACCTTAAATCTCTTGTAATAGAGGCCCATGGGATATATGCAAATGACACCTTAAGGACATCAAGTGTTTCAGCTATATGGCTTCTGAATGTCCATGACTTTTTCCTTTTTCCTTTTTAAGTCTTTATGGACAGATTTAGGCCAACAAAGCCAAACACCACTGTTTTGATTCTACAAGTTAATAGACTGGCTACCCATGGATACATAGTATTTACAGATGTACAAGACATATGATCAAATGGAAAAGGAACTGTAAGTGACATCGTATGAATACTAGAAAATAAAAATGAACATGGTAAAGAAATTCAATTAGTCTCAGACCCCAGGGCCTTACAAAACATATTCAGAAAGTCCATGTAAGATGTACCTCTGATATTCCAGAGGATGTTAATTAGGCAAGATAAGTATTATCTGAAGTGAAATACAGATCAAGTAATGAATTACACATAGCAGATCATATTTATGTGAGCAGTATGGAAGAACGGCAGATTTATTGGGTAATACCACAATTCCAGTGACAGAAAAAATATGAAAGAATTTCAGAGAAATCCAACAATGACAGATGTCATAATTAAAGGCTATAGTGAACAAAAAGCATCAGTAAGGAAATAAATCAGTCTTGCCTTTATTTCAGAGGAAATAAAGTGATTCCATTGCTTACTGTTCTCAGCTGATGAAATAATAGTTGCAATCAACTGCACGAAATATGCATGAAAAGACAAGAGTCACATCTGGGAACAGTAATGTCCAAAAAAAGTAAGATATGTAAAGTTTTGGCTCTGTATGCCAACTCAAACACAACAAGCACAAAATGACTGCAGTTAATACAACAATATCAATCCAAAGGAAGAAATAATAGCATGCTCCACTCCATTTCATCTTTGAAGTTAAGTGAATGCAGATTTGCTCCTATTCAGACAAGTCATGTATTTCAAGGGTCTCTGTTCACGCATCGAAAAAAAAAATGATAGTGAACGGCTAATAATCGAACATTAGACAGTGAAAGTTTAACATTCTGAAAAAGCTTAACACTGAAAAATAATTCATCGAATGGCCATAGTTGACCAACAACTAGGAAGTACCATGATGCAATAGTAAGCAAAGGAAACTTTTTTTAAATTTGCCTTATTTCCCACTGTAGTGCGATCTTGGAGTTGGTATATATAGTTAGGGGGGTGTGGGGGGGGGCAGCCTCCACATTTGGGGGGGGGTGGACCCCCTTGTTGGTTGGGTATATTTGCAATGTTGGCCAACTATGGCCATTCAATGAATTATTTTTTGGTGTTAAGTTTTTTTGGAACATTAAACTTTTGCTGTTTAACATTCGATTATTAGCCGTTCATTGTAATTTTTTTCTATGAGTGAACACAGACCCGTATTTCAGATATGTGTATTATTATTATAAGTTCACTAAAAGAATGAAACTGATAGACAGAACAAGTAAGTGCACGTGTGATTAATGCACTAAATGATATATTCACAAGAGAGAGAACACTTCATGTTCTCATCTCTGATAGTGCTCCCTAAGACACAAGTCATCACTTCAGATGTCTGCATACTTTGGAATTCTGACATAGCACATCTATTCCACATTATATGCAGTGCAAAGGGCAAGTGGAAGGCTATCAAAACACTGAAGGTTTGTACAACAAAAAGTTGTAGCAAAAACTATGAGGAATTGCCATCTCACATTTCTGGAATATTAGGATGGTGCACTGTGGGGATTCAGTTTCTAAGCAACTCAAGGTGTTAATGTGAAGGAGGTTGTAAAATAGATTGCCTGCTTCAGTTACATTACCAATTCCTGAAAATCAGCGCAGAGCAAAGGAAAAGCTGTAAGGAAATTGGCACAGGCAGAAGTGTTAGTTTGGCAAAACTGTGGAAAACTGAGACTATGTAAAAATTCAGAGCCTATGGGAAAGTTTGTAGCCTAAAGCAGCTAAACCTAAATCATACATAGTTCAAGGAGAAAATGGTGAGCTGGATGGAAGAAATTATATACATCTATATGGTATAAGATATATACATTAAAGTCAAACTTATCGGAAAGTGAGCAATCACGAGTGTCACGATCCATCCTGCTGCACGAGTGAGCAATCAAGAGTGTCACGATCCATCCTGCTGCACAAAGATAAGTAATGTGAGAAATGGTGCAGTGAAGCATTGCAGAGAGACACTCCTGAAGTTGTCTCCATGTGAAGCTGTAGTGCTTCTGTAAGTCAATAAACAAAGCCGTAGGAAATCATTGCAATAATAATGTGAAATATTCCTTGTATGGTTAACCTTTAAGAAAATGGCCAGCATCCAAAAGCCAGGGATGTTTAATTCAGTATGTTTTATTCCTCATATCATACATAACTCATCCAAAGATGAGAAAAAAACATACTTGTGGGGTATTGGTTTGGATTAGACCTTTAAGAAACCAAAAGATAATTTGTCTCTTCCAGAGCTAATAAATAATTCTAATGTCTAAACAGTTTCATTATTCATTATTAAACACATATTTCATGTGTTTAATTTCATTTTAGTGCTGTGGTGGTGCTGTGGTAGCATTGTCGACTCACAGTAAGATGTTGTCCTGTTCGATTCTCAGCTAAAGCATCTTCTGTGTGGAGACATGCGTGAATGGGTGTACCTTTGTTGAAGGTTGTGTGTCAGGGCTGGCAACTTGGCACATAAAAATCTGCTGCCAATCATTAGTGGACCGGAGTTCTGCTGTGGCAACCCCTAACCAGGAAAAGCCGAAAGACACAACAGCAACAAGTTAGTGATGAGCTTAATGCAGCATTAAGGTTAATTTACAGTAATCATAGTAAGGTAATGCAAGCTATCTCATTCATTCACTCATTTACTCATTTATTCGTCTTAATCCAGTATTGGGTTGTGGAAGGAATCTACCCTGGGTACTAACTGGGTAAAAAGCATAATAACTCATCCTGAATAACATAAAGCACACATACACACACACACACACACACACACACACACACACACACACACACACACACACACACTCACACACACTAAGGTGTAATGCTGAATTAGGGGCAGGATCATAGGAGATTACTAGGTTATTGACCAGGAGCTCATTTTAAACCTAGCCATTTAATCTCAATGTAATACCATGAAAATGCTAGACAGTAACTCTAATTGCATTTAAAGATGACTGTCTATGTCCAGGAGGATTGTGGGTTCTATCCCCGGTAAGAATTTATGGTGCCCCATCCATTCGTCCAGGTTCCTCTTGAACAATGTCATACAGGTGCTCTGTTTCACATGAATTGGTAGCCTGTAAAGCATCCAGTCCAAGGTACCAAAGAAGAATCCAAACCAGCCACCAGAGAACAGTTAATCCAGTTTAATAACAAACACAGATATATGAACACAGACACATTAAAATACAGCATTCTTGTTTAAAAAACTTCATCAGATGTGGATAGACAGTTAGATTAACATATTCATTCCCTCCAAAATACAGAGAAAGTCAATAAAATCAAGCAATCAATTAAACAAAATTGTTCAGTCTTCCATTATCATAAAACTCATGAATATTCATTACAGTCAACACATAGTGTTAAAAGAACTATGGATAGTGTCTCCAGAGTGGCTGGCTTGGATTCTTCGTTGGTACCTTGGACTGGATTGCAAGTGTATTTTGGTACCTGTTGCCATTTTCTTATTTTATTTAGCCTGTAAAGCATCCATACTAATGCATGCTAGACCTAACCCTAACTTTGACACATGTATCTTTCTATGTGTGTGTGTGTGTGTGTGTGTGTGTGTGTGTGTGTGTGTGTGTGTGTGTGTGTGTGTGTGTGTGTGTGTGTTATTCAGAATGAGTTCCTATGCTTTGCACCCAGTTAAACCTAACCCTGACTTTGAAACTTTGACCCTGTCTCTAACCCTAAACTTCCAACTTATGTTAGGGAAAACCTTTTCTGTAAGACTATGATTATTCAAACAAAGTACATCTGAATTTAGAGAAGTGGATGTCACAAGTGGCCTGCCTGCAGCTACTGGTACCTTACTGGTTCAGTCACATGAGACCTTCAGTATCCATATCCTGGACACCACCACCAAGGCTGGTATCAGTAATGGTGTTGCTAACACCCCTGCTGCTGCACACATTTACTAGGTGACAGCAAGATCTGCAGGCGATGAGTGCCTCTGGCCACCGTGGTTTCCTTTGATGTTATTAATAAGTTATTTGGAGCACAACTGTCAAATCTAGGTAAGGAAAAGCACATCACCATTAAAGGCCTGCTATGCAGGGTGTCAGGGTATCTGTGACACAAGTCATGAACAGATGGGCAGTGTATGGATGTGGCATGGCATAGTTCTCTACTGCTTGGCCTGCCTTGATGCCTGCATGGCATATAGCACAGAGCAAGGTTCCCCAGACCAAGGCATGAGCAGGTGAAGCTGCTAAGGCCATGCAAAATCATTCTGAGTTCAATCATTCCAATGGGCAGGTGCAGTCACACCCTATTCTGGTACTACAATGTCGGGAACATGCATCACACTTGCATTTTGCGCAGTTACAGTGGAGGAATGCTGACTTCTGCAAACTGAAAAGCACAGTAATGCAACAGAAGCATATCACCAACATTAGCAAGCTATTCCATGTAGTCACCAAGCTGATGTAGGTGGTACAGTCTCCTGGCACAAATGCAACCTGGTACTGTACAAGGATATCACCTACCTTTTCTATCCCCACAGAGGATGGCTGCATCCCTGTCATGCTGTGTAGCTGGTATATCCATAGTCTCCAAGTCAATACCTACAACATCTTCACCAAAGATACAAAAGGGAACTTTTTCTGCTGATGCACCCTCGACCAGGCCAGTCAGACCTGTTTACTGTGTCCAAGACTTCCTTATTGGTGCAAATTGTGTCCAACAAGCGTTGTTGCCACAGCAGGATTGTCAGTACACAGCTCAGTCAGTATTTCACTGTCAGGGTCCAGGGAAGGCCTCTGGTTGATATCCACTGCCATGTGCACTCATACGGTCATGGCCTGCAGATACCCATGAGTGCTGTGAATGTGTGATCCTTGTACTGTTATCTTGGGACATGATGAGAATCTATGTGGTGTGATCCCTTTCTAACAGTTTTACACATATTTTTTTCTCACACATGCAAGTATAGTTCTATGTTTTGGAGCTGAAGGAAATCCTGGTATAAATCAGTGTGCACTTGTAATATATGCATTTAACATTGACTATATATTCTTTGTGTACAGTTCCCACAGCTGTTTTGCTTATAAATTGTATGCCTTTTAGACCCCCTTGCATGGAGACGAGAAGTGGCTGGTCATAATCGCTGTTTTCATCTCTACTGTCTTGTATAGGGTGGAGGCCTATATGAATTTGCATTATATTATGCAAAATGCAGCAGAGAGTAAACATATGACAGGCCTTGGCAAGTGTATATTGGTGGGTGCCAGCTGAGACAATGAAAACACACATTCAGCGGACCACGGCTATTCGATCCATGGTGGGTTGCATGGCTGCACACTTTCTGTACTGGTGTCTGTGTGGACCTTACAAGTGTCATTAAACATGGCTCCAGCAGAGCCTTTTGCATCACCCTATAAATATCCATGGAGGTATGCCTTGCCTTGAAAGAGAGGTGTAAGGCACAGTCACGCCAGACATTGGCTTTGTGGTTACAGCCTGGGTAGCAAGTGCTCACACTGATGGTGGGGCAAGCATTGTCACATACTGTCTGGCAATTTAGAGAGGAGCATTCATGCTTATTAATACAGGGAGGTACATCACCAGTTTGAGGTTTTCATAATTCACTTTGCATGACATCCACTGCCTGAGGACACTTTTTATATTGCATTTGTTGTGGAAGCCTCACGTTAAAGGGTAATGTCAAAATTCCCTTGTAAGAAATATATGTGCTATTGCACTTGGAGCATGAGGCATTTTTAGATCTGCTTCAGAATGCAATGGGCCAAGGCATGTAAGATGACTGTAGTGTCTCCAGTAGAAGGTGTCTGTCACTTGGATGGTCACAGCATTTATGTCTGTTCTGTAGAGGCATGGACCTGTACAGGAAAGTGATACCACTTGCATAGCCGGACACATTCAGAATAATGCATCTAGTGTCTGTGCATTCATTTAATTTTTGTCCACCTGTTTTTGCCCTCAGAGGCTAATATTTTGAACTCCCAATAAGATACACCTCCTAAGTGTCATTGTTGCACTCTAACTTGGTCAAAATTATTTACTTTTACAGCTCTGATACTCAAAATACAAAAAGAGGTGTTCTACATGGCAGTTTTACAACAGAGTTTTCCTAACATCTGACATTCCTGTACCATAACTTTCTATACCAGTGTGCTTCTGTCTGTGTTATTGTACATAGCTTTTGGCTGCCCTGAATTGTGTTCTTATGTTTGCAATGTTCCTGGACACATTTACATACTTTTATCTCCAGTGTTTTGTGAATGGCACACTGGATCTCTGCTACGAAATTAAAGATGTTTATGGACTACACACTACTTTTGCATGCAGTTTCTTCTGTGTCTAATTACTACACATTTCATACTATGTGTATGAATACTGCCCTTTAAACATAGTCTCGCTTATTTGCTGTTGTTCTATCTTCAGATATCTAAGTGAAAATAATTTATTAGGAAAGAACCCATGAGAAATAAATTTTACAGAAGATCCACTGAAGTTTTCCAATTAAAATTCCACAAAGATGCCTTACACGACATCGGTACAGTACTCCCAAGGGTTATTATTCCACTTTATTTTAAATACCTTGCATTTTTAAGCACCAATTTAAAACACGTACTGTTGTAAGAATCCAAATAACCTGTTTTTTACAACATCTTTCACTCTATGAAAGGTACTTCTCAATTTTCAAAGATGGGATCCTAAGTGTAGACGCAACCTAGAAAAGTAAGTCTCAGAACATCAAAACTAGAAGGTCCAAATTTCATGTTGCCATGAGGGCTTGCCCCTACATAAATTCATTTTGTGTGTTGCACCCTTCAGGACTGTTACTATTCTAAGACTGCAGCTTCCAAAGAATTTAGACATTTCAATTCAGATTTATCGTATGGCAAGTAGACATTGCATGAATTTGTTTGTTTGTTTCTTTCGGCTTTTCCCGGTTAGGGGGCGCAACAGCAGAACTCCGGTCCGCTAATGATTGGCAGTAGATTTGTACGTGCCGAGTTGCCAGCCCTGATGCACAACCTTCAATGAAGGTATGCCCATTCAAGCATGTCTCCACACAGAAGACGCTCTAGCTGAGAATCAAACAGGACAATGTCTTACTGTGAGGCGACAACGCTACCGCAGCACCACCACTGCAGTTTAGACATTAATGTGCTTCATAGTGTGCAACTGCACTGAGAGATAACAGTGTGTGTGTGTGTGTGTGCGTGTGTGTGTGTGTGTGTGTGTGTGTGTGTGTGTGTGTGTGTGTGTGTGTGTGTGTGTGTGTGCGCGTGCGTGTGTGTATCACTTACATCCATACAGATGACTCACTTTTCCCACCACAGCCATGTATGTGCAAATGTGGAGTCAGTGCAGTTAAGAAAGGGGCTGTTTAGTCAAGCTCCCACAAGTGGTGCAGGGGAATTTGACACCTTGCAAATAATATTTTACTTTAGTTTAGTTTATTTATTGATTGATTATTGATTGATTGATTTATTGACTACACTGGCACATGGTTTCACATGGTCCTTTTAAAGATTAAGCCCTGGAGTACTGCCTGTTTAAGTGACTTGCACAGCAACACAGTAGGAGAACTGAGGCTGTGGAAATCAAACCCTGGGCAACAGGAGGTAGCTTGTTAACAGCTTATTTCTTTAGTCCTCCATTTTACCTGCCAGATGTTTTAGGTATACTACTTGCAGATTCAGCAGATTCTTTGCAATGGTTTTGCTCTTATGATTTTTGCAGTCAGCTGCTTGCCTGTTAACTTCTCATTGCAAGTTGTATACCTATATCTGTATCTCTCTCTCTCTCTCTATATATATATATATGTATATATACATATATATCTATATATATATATATATATATATATATATATATATATATATATATCTATATATATATATATATATATATATATATATATGTATACACACACACACACACACACACACACACATACACACACACACACACACACACACACACACACACACACACACACACACACATATATATATATATAAATATATATATATATAGATATATATATGTGTGTGTGTGTGTGTGCGTGTGTGTGTGTGTGTGTATGGGTCCCCTATACATGATCGAAATTTCAGAAAGCCAAAACCCATATGGCTAAGACCATACGATTAACTTTTGAAATTTCGATCATGCAGAACATGCATCTCCGTATAGTGTGGAATGGGAAGATTCCGATCTTCTGCACTATAGTGCGATCTCAGAGTTGGTATATTTAAATTGCAGGGGATGGGGGGCACAGCCCCCCCACAGGGTTGCAGGTTGCAGGTTACATGTTCGAAATTTCAAAAGTCGAAAATATGATGTCGGCCATATGAGTTTCGGCTTTTTGAAGTTTCAATCATGTATAGTAGACCCATATGTGTGTATATAAATATATATATATATATATATATATATATATATATATATATATATATATATATATATATATATGTATGTATGGGATCACTACAGAATACCGAACGCCCAAAATCCCGACGCTGAAAACACCAAGACCAGATGACCAAAACCCTGCATTACCGAAAGACCAGAAGCGTGAAATGCAAAATCCCGATGTTAAGGGATTTTATGTTAGCGCTTCTGGTGTTGTGGTTCAGGTAAGTATGTGTGTGTAAGTGTGTTTGTGAGGGGCATAGTGTGTGTGTAAGTGTGTGTTGTGGCTGTGGTGTGTGTGTGTGTGAGGGACTGTAATGTGTGGGTGTGAGTTTGCCTTGTGTGTCTGTTTGTGCGATCTCAGAGTTAGAATAATAAAGTAGGGGGGTGTGCATTGTTTGGTTGTGGGGGGAAGGTGTGTGTATGTGTGTGTGTGTGTGTGTGTGTGTGTGTGCTGTTCAGTTGTGTAACTTTCATGATTTTGAATATCGTGGTTTTAAATATTTGGTATTGTGGGGTTTTGGGCATGTGGTCTCTGTGTTTTAAGCATCAGGATTTTGGGCATTCGGTATTTAGTAGTGATTTCATATGTATATATACCTGTATATAATCTAGTAAAAGACCATACTCTCCTGCCTTGGTTGATGTTCTTCATGTTTCACTGTTGCAGTCATGACTTGTGGGTTATTCCTGCTAGGTAGCCCTCAGCCGGTCTGAATACTAGAGCAAAGGATTCCCTCCTGCGTCAGCTGTTCTGAGACTGTGGCTGATGTCAGGTCATCAGGGCTATAAAGAGTGGCAGCTCACACCATCACATCAGTCTTTCTTGCCGTGGAGTCCCAAGCAGAAGCAAGTTTGCGAGTGCATCAGTTAGCCATTGCCAAAGGGAGGGAAACTGTCTAAAGCTTAGTACCCTGTTGGGAAACCTTTTCTTGCTTTTAACCAATGTCAGAAAGTAAATAATTGTCTCAGTTATGGAAAGCAGATCCCACACTGAGACTTCCATTCTCTCTGCGTCACTTGTTTAGGCCCAGACCATGACATTCCTGGTTGTCAGTTCTGTGCCCTGTTTAATGCTAAAATGATAAGAAGAATAGTGGAAATTGTAGCTAGTCAATTTAGCGAGTCTTTCTCTCACCGCAAAATGACGTCGGTTGGTCAGCCAACTACTGACTTACTTAGGAAAAAGAAAGACAAGGAAAAGGATAGGCCTCAAAAAGTTAGGCCCTCTGATGACTCCAGTCAAAAGTCTGGTATTTTACAATTCAGTGCTACAGCTGAACTCAGTGAGGTGCCTTTGCAGCCCCTGATGCCAGCCGAGGAACTGTTGCAGGTCTCTACCGAGAATCGTTCAGAGTCCAGTGAGCTGCTGGATCCATCTCCTCCTGCCGGTATGCAAACTCTTTCTTACACAGTTGGGTCTGGAGCTGCTTTGCACTCACTGGCTTCCACTATGACACCTCTGATGACCGAAGCCAGGCTTAGACCGACGACATCGCAGCCAGTTAAACTAACCTTGTGCAAGACTACTGACCCGTCCAGGCCCAAGCCTAAGACTTCCCCCAAGAAGGTTCTTTCCCAAGGACCCAGCCACCAACCTATGACCAGCCAGCCTGCCCCCAAGTCACAGCAACTGCTCAGAATGGCAGAAGACTTGATGACTCTTATCAGGGGAAACCAGCCCCACCCTCCCACTCCAGCCAGAAGAAAAAGGGACACCTCCCACGAGGTTCTGTCTGACCAGGAATCAGTTAAATCTGTTCTTGAGGAGTCAGACATGGAAGACCCACCCTTTGCAGCATTTGAAAACTCTGATGCTGATGATCCCTTTCCATCTGCCTCCCCCCTGAGGACCTTTCTTTTGGGGAAACCTTAAACTCCCTCAGAGAACACTTTCAATGGGAGGCTCAAGATTACCCTCAGTCTAAAAAGAGACTGAGAGAGTTCCTTAATGTACCTCAGCATAAGCCTCTGGCCATTCCTCCTATCATGGATGTAGTAGAAGATGTCTTTCTAGAATCTGCTATTTCTCCAGGCTCTCTGCCGACAACAACCAGGAAGCCAGACAGATATTACAGGGTGCAAGACACCCACAAATATTTTTTTTAAAAACCCTACTGCAGACCCTGAAGTCATTACTTAGGGCCCTATGGGAGCTAGGGCTAGTTCTTCTATGAATCCCATCCCAGCTGACAAAGAAAGCCAAGCATTAGACAGAATGGAAAAAAAGGTATACACCTCAGCCACTTTAGCTGTAACAGCCTTGACTTGCCAATTCCATATGCTGAAATTCCAGCAAAATGTTTTCGATCTAATAAAACAGAAGTTAACTTCCATTCCTGACAATACTACTACCAGAGAATTAACTGACCTCATACAGTCCAGCTCTTAGTTAGCCAAACGCTCCTTGCATTGTGGCTTTAATGCCTTGGAAGCTTCTACCAGGGCTGCAGTTACAGGCACAGTGATCAGAAGATATGCCTGGTTAAGGGAGCAACCTTTACCTGACCAGGTTAAATCCAAACTGTTAGACGCTCCTTTGGATAAGGACCAGTTGTTTGGACTTAAAGTGGAAGAAGTCATTAATAAAATGGAGGACAAAGCCAAGTCCATGCAAACTGTCATGGACTTCTTACAGGTGCAGCCTAGGTTCAGCAGAAACTTTCCCACAAAACACTGGTCCTTTCCTTCACTGACAAACCCAGTCCAGAGGAAGAGACGCAGAGACAGAACCCCTAGGCACCAGTCCCACAGCCAACAAAGAACCAGACAGTGGTCCACTGCTGCCTCTAGGCAAGGGAGTTCTAAGCCAACTCCCTTTTCCAAGGACTTTCAGTGACTGTCTCCCCTCCCCTCTGCCCCTCAGGTCACCAGACAAGCTAGGAGGAAGACTTTCCCTCTTCCTAGAAAACTGGCAGGCCATCATTTCAGATCTGTGGGTCCTGAAAATTATTACCAGAGGGTACATATTCTATTTCAAAGAAAAGCCAAAAAGATTGGGTTGCCCAGACATCCCTGCAAATCAGAGGTCAGAAGCTATTCGTCAGATCAAAAAGCTTCATGCCCAGGCTGCTGTAGAACCATTGACAAAGGAACAGGCAGGAAAAGTATTTTATTCCAAGACTGTTCCTGGTTCCCAGAAAAGAGGGCACATGGCACCCTATCCTAAACCTCTCCACCCTGACTCTATCCCTCTTGGTTCCAAAATTCAAGATGCTAACACTGCAAAAACTACTATATATGCTGCTACTTTAGGCTTGGTTAGTGACCATAGGTATGAAGGATGCACACCTGCATATTCCTATCAGACAGTTATGCAGGAGTTACCTAAGATTCAGAGCAGGGTCCCAACACTTTCATTTCTCTGCTCTGCCCTTTGGCTTATCCACTGCTCCCAGAGTTTTTACCAATTGCCTGGCTCCAGTCATTGCATTTTGAAGGCAGAGGGCATTCACATTTAAACTGTCTCGATGACTGCCTCACCCAGGTGGAAACCAAGGAGAAACTTCTGCCTGACCTCTCCTTTGTGCAGACTCTACCAACCCCACTGGTATTCACCATCAAACTGGAAAAGTCCCAACTACACCCCACATGAAGATTAATCTTTCTGGGTACTCTTCTGGACAGCTCTGCACAAAAAGCCTTCCTCCCCCCAGAGAAGCAGACTTCCTACACACTTACTTCACCCAGCTGGCTCACAAGACCCACCTCACTGACAGAAAAATCCTGCAAGCCCTGGGATACATGGCCTCCTGCATCCTGCTGGTACCCCTTGCCAGGCTGCACATAAGAAAATTGCAATGGTACATAAGGAACTTGTGGTGCCAACACTCAGTCACTGGAACACCAGCTCCCCTCCCCCTGATTCCTTCCTTAAAGAAGGAGCTTCTATGGTGGGCCAAGGCTTGCATTCTGAAAAAGGGCCTACCCTTTGTCCTTCACCCACATGACCAAACCATTACCACAGATGCCTCAGACATAGCTTGGGGAGCCCACAAGTGAACCCTGCGAACTAAGGCTTTATCCGAATAGGAGGTTCAGGGACTCCATTGCAATCTGAAGGAAATGCTAGCGGTACAAAGGGCAATCTTAACCTTCTAAGAACACCTGTCACCAGGGGTGCTTTCAATAAAGACAGACAACACTATTGTCATGTGGTACATCAGCAGACAGAGGGGCACACATTCTTACCCCCTGTGTCACTTAGCTGTGAAAATCTGGCAGTCAGCCTCAAATCTGGCACTTCACTTCCAGGGAAACAAAACACCCTGGCAGATCAATTAAGCAGACACCTCCTGGACCCCCATGAGTGGCAACTGAACACAGAAGCCTTCCTAAAAATCAGTCAAACCTGGGGGAGACCAGACATAGATGTTCTTGCAAACTACCAGAACCACCAACTGACCAAATTCTGCTCAAGAGAGTTTCATCCAGAAGCTTGGAGGGTGGATGCCCTCTCCTTCCACCAGGGCAGCCTATTTGTGTAAGCTTTCCCCCACTGCCCCTGATACCCAGAGTGCTTCTCAAGATCAGAGAGGAAGGACCAAGGGCTATCATCATCACCCCAGACTGGCCAAGGCAGGACTGGTACCCCTTGCTTCTCAGTCTGAGCATACACCCTCCAATCCTCCCACCCCCACAACAAACCTTCTCACACAGCAGAGAGGGAAGCTTCTGCACCCAGGCCTTGCCACACTCAGGTTAACCGCATGGCTGATTCCATAAAGAAGGATGACACTTCAGCCCTCAGCAAACAAGTGTTAGACATTATCAAGGAGGCCAGTAGAACCAACACCAGAAAATCATTTCCACAAAATGGAAAAGATTCACTTGCTGGTGCAACAGCAGCGGTGCATACAGCACCCATGCCTCTCTGCCACTGGTTCTGGACTACCTGGCAGAACTTCTAGAAAAGGGGTTGCCTTACTCCTCTATTAAGGTTCATGTTTTAGTGATCTCAGCCTATGTCCAGGCAGAGCAGCCCTTGTTCTCTCAACACCTCTTGAAACAGTTGCACAGAGGTGTAGCTCACATCAGACCACCTAGAAGACCACCCGCACCAGCCTGGAATCTAAACTTTGTCGTGGAAAAATTTACTTTACCCCCTTTTGAGCCAGCATCCTCAGCAGTTCTCAAGCTTCTTTCTTGGAAAACCACCTTCTTGCTAACCATCACCTCTGCTAGGAAGGTGTCTGAGCTGCAGACTCTTATGACCACTGAGTCCTTCATCATCTTCCATGCGGACAGGGTCTCTCTAAGAACCAATCCCTCCTTTATGCCTAAGGTGGTCTCTGATGTAACCCTCAAGCAGGCCATACACCTACCTACTTTTTTCCCTAAATCTACCAATAAAGGAGAAAGAATCCTGCATACCCTAGATGTACACAGACAACTGAGATTTTACCTTGACAGGACTAAATCAGTCAGAAAATCTGACCAGCTACTGGTTTAATTCGCCCCTAGAGCAGAGGGGAAACCCATTATGAAGTAGGCCATTTACAAATGGATTTCTCATTGCATACATTTCGGCTATACCTTCCATAGAAAGAGTCCACCCAAATCCATCAGATCTCATTCCACAAGAGCAGCCTCTACCTCCACAGCCTTTCTGAGGGGGTTCCTGCCAAGGTAATTCTGGAGGCTGCTATGTGGACATCTAGCCACACTTTCACCAAGCACTACCAGCTGGCTACATTCTCCAAAACCAGGGCAGGATTTGCATCTGCAGTCCTGCAGGGCATGCTAGCAGCCCCATAACCTGTATAACATGCCTCCACCCACTTCCTGAGCTTTGGGAATCTTCCCACAAGTCATGACTGCAACAGTGAAACACGAAGAACATAGTACAGTTATGTACACTTACCATAAATGTAGATGTTTGATTGTATTCACTGTTGCAGCCCTATTTCCCTCCCACCTACCCCCTTTCTTGCCTTATCTCTATATTTTCTCAGGGGCTCCTTCCTATCGGGGGCAAGAATAACTGATGTAATGGCATTGTCTGCCACTTTTTATAGCCCTGATGACCTGACATCATCCACAGTCCCAGAATAGCTGACACAGGAAGGAATCCTTTGCTCTGGTATTCAGGACGGCCGAGGGCTACCCAGCAGGGATAACCTACAAGTCATGACTGCAACAGTGAATACACTTGAACATCTATATTTATAGTAAGTGTACACAACTGTACTTTCTGTGACATGCTGGTAACCTCCCAGTCTGTGGGTCTTGGGGGTCAAAAAACAAAGAAAGAAGGAAAAATCCTATGGGTACTTGTTTAAGCCATGTATGCCAGTCATGTCCTCGACTCTTGGTGTGGTTGAGACCAGCAATTTTCCTTGGAGTCTTCTGGAAATTAATGTTCCTAACTGCTTCTGGTCCTTCTTTAGTGCTTAAATAGTTTATCCATATGGTGAACCTCTTGGGACATAGAATTCTTGACAATAGAATACAACCAAGGAGTTCTCCAGCTAGCAAAAACTAACAAGAAACAAATTGCAGTAGATGCTTCTGAGATTTAAAGTCTTTTATTGTGCAAGTAATGGCAGTTGAGCCCTTTCTGAAGTTTTTCACAAAACAGCACAATTTTTATAGCTAAATAAATTATGTGTTTGCCTAGCCTCCTGGGAGTGTCCTTTATCTGGGAGGGTCCATTGAGGTGGCTTCATTATCAATGAAGGTAATGCCCCTAATCATTAGCCATTATAGTGCTGACTTGAATTCATGTTGAAACTTAGAGCTAAAAATGTAATAAATATAATATATAATTACAATTTAAAACAATGGTGGGTTTACTGCCTGCACTTCAACAAAGTCGTTTTTGTGTTTAAATTACCCGTTTAACTATTGTAGGCTACACACTCAAGTGTGATAGCCATTTCTGTGCATTTAAAGTGTTTTTTTTGATTGTATCCGCTTTATTTTCTAAAAAAAAACAAAAAAAAACAAAAAATATACTTGTTTTCCTGCCTTTCTAAGCTAGTTTAGTCCAGTTTTCAGGTTAGTGCTGAATTCAGGGCTGTGTTACAAGTTTCTGTGCTCGTACCTTACTTGGATAGAAGGAAGTTTCTCTGTTCACTGTGAGAGAGGGAGCTTTGAGCAGCCTATCTGCCCCTGGAGGACTGGTTTCAGCCCAGTAATTAGTAGTTTATTGGCCATTTTGGGATAATCTTCATCTCTTTCATTTCCCTGCTATAAAACCTGCATTTGCGTGGTTTTGCACGCCAGGCAGCGCCAGTTAGCTAGGGTATAACTATTCCCGGCTCCACAAAGTCTACTCTTCAATTTTTCCCTTGGAACTAGACAAACATTCAACTTAAGCACTCAAATCATTCACTTCTCATCCCTGCACTTGCACAAAACTCATAGCAATAACTAATAAATCTTAGCACTAGACCCCCCTATACTGTAGAGATGGACAAGGCTCTCTATTCGACCTTACCAGCCAATCAGTAAAACAATTCACTGTACATATCCAGGCATGTCCAAAGGGCAGTTTCAGGTGTACTCTCCACTCCAACTGGTGAATCTGGGCATTTTGAGGCAATGTTACAATTGCCTCATGTACACAGACAACCCTCTCCTCCTTCCACCAAACATTAATACATGCAAGAGATGCAATTATACAGCCAAACTGGAGGCTAAGCTCTCTGAACCTAAGACTGGACCAGGTAGTCAAGAGGAGAAGGGAATTACTTGCTTCACACCACCAGTCTCATATAGACCTATGAAATCAGCACTGGCAAAAAACACACATAAATACACAAAAACATACTCGGAGGCTCTAAATAAAAATCTGCAAAAGCAACAGAGACCTCCAAAGCAGACAACCAAACAACCTCCACCCCCCAACACAAACCATGAAACACATACTTCACAAAACCAGTGTGCCACACAATCACAGTCCTTAAGGCAAAATAACATACATAACACACTAGTAATAGGTGACTCTATAGTCAGGCACACTGACGTCCCACTCACTAGGCTGAATAAGGAGAAGGTTACTGTTAGTTGCCTGTCGGGTGCCAGGATCCGCCACATAACACAAGCACTCAGGTCACTCCAGAACAAGTACAAATATGACTCTGTCGTTGTCCATGTTGTTGTGAATGACCTGAGCCGTACCTCCCTGGATTACATGAAAAGAGACATGGAGGAGCTCTCTGATCACGTATCCCAGGCTGGTATGACCGTAACCCTAAGTAGCATCCTGCCCTCACCAAGAATGATACCATGGTATAGAGAAAAAATGATCAATTTCAACAATTGGCTAAGCTTCTGGTGTCATTCAAAGGGGATCCAGTGTCTGTCAGCCTGGGATGACATGCTTGACAAGCCACTCTGCTTTGCTAGAGACGGCTTGCACCTGTCACCCTTAGGCTTTTGAATATTGGATAAAACACCAGAGGCCAGCATATGCAGCATAGAGATACTTTATTCAAAATAAATATTTATGAAGGCGTATACTGCCACAAAATACACTATTATCGATTCAAACCAGTTTCGGCTATCCAGCCTTCATCAGTGAAAAAAACCTTTACTATGCGCAAGGTCTCATGAATATTTATAGATACCACCAACCAATAGGAACATGATATAGTCCAACTCTAAAGCTGGTTTCACTATGCTGTTTATATAATGATATCTAGCTAATAATAACCAGCTTTAGAGTTGGACTATACCATGTTCCTATTGGTTGATGGTATCTATAAATATTTATGAGACCTTGTGCATAGTAAAGGTTTTTTTCACTGATGAAGGCTGGATAGCCGAAACCGGTTTGAATCGATAATAGTGTATTTTGTGGCAGTATATGCCTTCATAAATGTTTAATTTGAATAAAGTATCTCTATGCTGCATATGCGGGCCTCTGGTGTTTTATGGATTAATGGTTTGGCCGTGCATACCATACTTGCAAGGTGTTCACTTTCTACTATTGAGTTTGGACCTCGCTGTTGGGCTGCAGCTGTTCACTTTCGTTCAGGTATGAGGATTCTTTCCCTATCATTTTGAATATAAACCGATCATTGGAATGGATTTGTGGCTGGATATCACCATAAAGGTTGCATTATTAGGACAAAACTGTCAATTGTATTCTTCGTAATTGGATTTAAACTACTGGTGCTCTACACGTGGCATTGGCTTTATATGGTCCTAAAGGAACAGTATTAGAGATTGTTTGCTGTTTAACCAACTATCCAAGGTCTGTTTTTTGGACTTTTTCTTATTTTGTCTTACTTTGGTGTGTCATGATTGGAATCATCTGTCCGGATTTTTTTTTGTAGTAACAGCAACGGCATGAGCTTAAAAGGATGCGGGGCGGCCATTTTTCATGGTCTTTTTGTTTTTTGAACTATAGTTTCAGGAAACAACAGACAATTTCTTGGTATAGTTTTGTGAAGACGCTGGGTGGCCATTTTCCTTGGCTGTTTGCTTTTTCAGTGAACTATATCTTTGGGACTCTGTGGTTATTTGTAACTACTGTTTCAGGTATTATGGACTACCTCTTTGAAAAATCAGCAATTTACAGCTAACCTCCTTCCAGCCTCAACTATTACGACATTGGACTTTTATTAATAGCAGGTACTGTGTTTACAATAACTTGTACAAGGCATAAGATATATTGGAGGCGATTAACAATGAGGGGATTCAAGCTTTTCTCCATTATACTTGAAGGACACAGTCTTGTGAAAACAAACTATTTTGTATTTCTTTTGATAATATTGTATTGTATATTATTCTTCGTTTTATGATCCAGATTGCAACTGGCTAACCACGAAGGGGTTATTGTGAAAAATACATATCCCTTATACATCCAACATTGGGATTAGACCTGGTGTAACTCATTTGTTTTGTATGATTCTGGTTTACCAGGCTTAGGCATTCAGGGTATATAATTTAAAAGAGTACAGTATCTTACTATATGGTATATGTGGCTAGAAATTGGCAGAACTGAATATAGAAGTCTCATGGGTAAATAGTAAGGATATTTAGTGGCAAGCCATTGGGCTCATGAATGTATTTTTTGTTCTACTGTACTACAACATCATAAATCATAGGATTCCTATATATGTGCATATACTAGTTTAAACTGTTTTCTATCATGACACAAAGTGGTACATGTACCTATAACTATCTAAACCCTGTCGATTGGATATCATAATACTATTGTACTTATTTCAACAACGGCCGGATATGGTTATTTTCAGAACTAGATAAAGTGGGATATCTCTATTATTTTAGAAGAACCTAATGTAATGTATGGTATAAATACACAAATGTGGTGACATTATACTACTATTATTGTAGTTTATGTATAATATGTTGAATTATTCCACCTTGACAGCACTTCATTAATATAGAAACCTAATCTACAGGACCTCATGTAGTTATACTATTATATTATATTGTAAAGGTACTATAAATACTTTCAGCACAATATCCCATGTCAGATGACATTCAATATACCTTATTTTGAGACATTGGGCATGTTATGGAATTATTCATAACAACATAAGATTATCAGGTCCTTATGTATTATCAAACTTTGTTATATCCATACCGGGTTTTCACACAACAAACGGGTCTGTATTGTTTTGTGCTTTTGTGATTATCACAGTATTATTGATGTCTCAATAGTGTTTAGATATTATTACAAATAGGAATCAATGTTATATCTATGTATATTCAGTTTGGGTCGGTCTACCTTCTGATCCTTCCACACTGTTATTTTCTGACATTGTGCATGTACATGGAAGTTTTCATAACTAGATAAAATCACATTTCATTGATGTATTAAGAATACCTTGACATATCCAGATTTGGAAGAAATAATAATCTGAATGTTCTTTGTTCTCAAAGGCTATGTGGTTACTTGAATATCACAGTAACACTGTGGTCTCAATAGTAGTTGGACACAATTATCTATAGGACTGATGTGTATTTGTGTGGGTCTGCTCTCTTTCTGGTTCTGTCTCAGTTCTATTTTAATTTGGCATACCTGCGCTTGGTAACAGTGACTTTACCTGTTTAATATCTGCTTCTAAATAGAAAATAAGCATCATAGTTTGGTGATTCCTTAAACAGCCTGATCGGTGTATTTTTTGCCCAATATACTTATTATAATCATTTTTGGCCTTAGAAATATTACAAATAATTATTGATTTGGAGAAAATTCTCCAAGGATTATGTGCCAATCGGGATGACATAGGTGTCTTTGTGATAGAACACATCTCAGGCAATAATCTAAATGGTCTTATTATTAATCCATCAGATGGATGTGATGTGGCTTTTCAGAATTTAAACAAGGGGTTGAAAAACCTCAGAGCTAACATCTGGCATCTTAGATTATTCCAAGCATACATTAAAAAGGATATGGCTCCTAGGGGTCTGAGAATACGCCTACAAATGTTGGTTAGTAGATCTGAAGAGAGACTAACCACAGAATGGAATATGGCTTTACAACAAGCATCCATGATGTTTGTGAAAACACTTGCTTCCTACTATGAAAGAATGATTGATATAAATTTATCAGAAGTGAAATCAATCTGTGAGGAATGTAAAAAATATGAATCACTATCCATATATGAGGGGTCACTGACCAGGCTGTCTAAAGAAATGGCAAACTATAAGAAACAAATAAGGGATAGGAAAATTTAAAAAATCGACAGGGATATCACTGATTACCAAAGGGGGCGCCCTTTTGAATCACATAGATCTGTCAGATGTATGGATACTAGTCAGGGGATGATGAGGGGCAGAACTAGGAAGAGACCTAGGTCCATTCTTAAAACTAATGAAAAATTTCTTGCTAGCACATCGGGGGAGGAATCCTCCTACAATGATAGTGAAAGTGTCCAGTTGCAGGAGTCACCTATGCACAAAAGGTCCAATTCAGCACACCCTTTAGAAGTGGAAAAGGGCAGCGGGGTGGCCGCAAACATAAACATGGGAAGCAAAATAGATTCCGTGGAGGGATTGATACAAACATTACTGAGATAAATGACCATGAATACAAAAATGTGTTGAATTTGTCTAATGTTAAATTGACTAATGATCAAGAAAAGTTACTTAATAAAGGTCTTGGATTTGTACCAGGCTTCTTTTGTAATGAATATAATATTTTGTCTGATGTTATGAGTTTTTGCCGTAATCTTAATCTAAAGATATTCTTTTCAGATCAAAATTCACAAACGTCTCAAAGATCTAATGATTTTAGATTCTGCAAATCTCAATTCCAACCCCCAATGAACAAACACATGTCCATTTTCCAACAATCAGTCCTCAGGGATTTACATTTCCCACATATTGAATCACAAGTCATGGGTCAGAATATTTCTCCATCTGAAAAAAATGGCTTTGTAGGAGCTGAGAAATAATCCCAATATTGCTATATTATCAGCAGATAAAGGAGGGGCGGTTGTGATTATGAACATGAGTTATTATCTAAATGAAGGTTTGGAACAGCGATTAGATACTAAATGTTATATGCATATGTCCATTGATCCTACCCCCAATTTCAAAAAAGAAATTGATACATTTTTGAATCTGGCGGAGGAAGAAGGAATCATTACTCAACATACGGTCAAACATTTAACAGTGATGGACCCCCAAAAACAAATTCTTTATTTGCTTCCTAAAATACATAAATCTATTTCTAAACCTCCTGGAAAACCCATTGTGTCAGGCATTGGCTCCCTTACAGAACCATTATCTATGTTCCTGACAGAACATCTTAAACTTATATAACCAAACGATGCTGGAATAAATATAGAAAAAACACACCAAACAGCCAATACTAGCAGAAATCTCCTTTATCACCACAAGACCTGGTACCTCGGCATTTCGCCTTCAATGGATCACAATTCAATATAGAACAATGACAGTTTTTATATACATTAATTATATCAATTGTTCAATTAATTATACAATTAAATTCAAAAAAAGGAGGGAAAACTTATATACATGTTTTTAAAGTGATATCACAATACTTGCTGCAAAAAAATTTTTTTATATAAAAAACTTATTTATGTATATGCATATGCACATATTATACTAAATATATAATTTCATTATTTTATTATTTTATACATATATATGTGTATATATAAAAATATAATATATATATAATTTATAGACATTGTGAAATATGATTAAATATCAAAATTATTTTAACATACTTATTAGTAAATTAATTCGTCAGATACCCAATTCCAAATTAAGACCAAAAGGTTTTAGAGTATTAAACTTCAAAATCATCCTAGTTTCAAGTTCTAATAGTTTGTCACAAATATTATCACCCCTAGTACAAAAAGGCTTACCTAATATACTGAATTTTAAACAATCTGTTTTCCCCTCATGTGTCTCAAAAAAATGTTTAGCAACTGGACTGCATAAATTTGAATTTTTAATGTCCCTTAGATGTTCTAAGATTCTGATTTTGACCATTCTTTTTGTCTGTCCAATATACCATATATTATTACAACTACAACCGAGTATATAAACAACACCAATAGATTTGCAATTAAAGTAGTGCTTTGGGTTATGGCTAACATTATTAATAGATCTAACATTGATTATTCTATCACATATACTGCATGAATTGCATCTAAATGAACCCACATTGACAGCATAGGAAGTTCTTTTTACTGAAAGATTATTGTTTAGTATTTCTTTTAAATTCTTTCCCTTTTTATATGAAAATATAATATGATGTGGGAAAAGTTCACCTATAGAATCATCCTCGCTAACCAGATACCAGAATCTTTTGATTAAAGAAACAAATATTTCAGAAAAAGCTGTGTATCTGGTTACGAAAAATATATTTTCCACATCTCTATCTTTTTTGGTCAAACCCAAAAAATCCATTTGAGGCTTATGAAACATTCTATGCTTGTTCATGACATCATTCATGCATTTCAATAATTGCTTTTTATCATATCCTCTTTCACTTAACCTTTGGAACACCCCATTTAACTCATAATCTAACTCAGATTCTATGCTAGTGTGCTGATGTATTCTTTTAAATTCTCCATAGGGCAAGGCTTTCAATAAATGGGGAGGATGCATGCTCGTAGCATGCAAAAACATATTTACTGATGTATCCTTTCTGTAAGGTCTAAATTCAACAATATTATTTCTTACAAACAGGGTCAAATCCAAAAAATTAATCTGATTTCGATTAACCTCATAGGAAAAAGATAAACTATGTTCATTAGTGTTTAATAATTCAAAAAATTCACAAAATTCAACTATATCCCCCTTACATATGAAAATAAGGTCATCAATGAAACGCTTGTACAAGATGACCTTATGTTTGAAAAATTCAGTGGGATAAATGAACCTTTTTTCAAAAAAATCCATATATATTACAGCATAATTGGGAGCATAAGCATCTCCCATAGCCGTCCCCTTTGTCTGTAAAAAATACTCATCATTGAACACAAAATAGTTGTGAGTCAAACAAAATTCTAACAAAGAAATCAAAAAACTAGTCCTAGGACCTTCACCTAACATGTTTAGAATAGCATCAAGTCCCCATCTAATATTGATGTTTGTATATAAAGATTTGACGTCAATAGTCACCCAATAAAAATCGCTATTCCAAGAAATCTTGTGTACTTCATTAATTAACTCTTGGGTGTTACTGATGTGAGCACTGACCCTATTAAGATACATTTTTAGTTGAGAATCCAAGAAAACATTAACATTATCCAAAAAAGACCCTATTCCTGATACTATAGGCCTACCAGGGGGCTCATTTAAGTCCTTATGTATCTTTGGTAAAGCATATAGTATGGGTATAACAGGTTCTTTTATATACATTTTCTTGACATCAGCATAAGAAAAAAATCCTAATCGTTCACCCCTTTCCAGAAGACTTAAAAGTTCTTCATTATAAGATTTTGATGGGTCCCTATTAAGTTTAGTGTATTCTTCACTGTTACAAAGCAGCTTGTTAACCATAACACAATAGTCAGATCTATTTTGAATAACCCAATTACCCCCTTTATCAGCACATTTGAATATATAATTATTCTTCAGTTCCTTTAGATTTTTTAAAGCCTGCCACTCTTCTTTAGTTAAATTAAATTGTTTTTTTTCTTTACAAAATTGCTTGAACATTAACTCTGTTTCCTTTAAGAGTACTTTTTGAAACACTGAGATGGCTGGCACTGATATGGTGGGTGTAAACTTGCTTTTTACATTTCTAAATTTTGGCATCTTTAATCTACCATATCCTGTCAAATAATTAACATTTGAACTAATGTCGGTGTTATATTCAGTAGAACAGATATCTCCTTCTTCAAAAAGACAATTATTTTCATCATACTCATAATTGTATATGGACATGTTCAATAAACTATCATCAAAATCAATTACATTAGAAACTTCATCTTCAGTCTCATTTTGTATGAAATTAGAGACATTTATATTCAAATTCACATTCACATTCACATCCGCATTAGTAAATTTCTTAAAATATACTCTTAATAATAACTTGCGAATGAATGCTTTCACTTCTAAATAAATATCAGCAAATGAGGGGAAAATTGTAGGAATAAATTTGTTCCCCTTATGCAAAACATTCATCATGTTATCACTTAAGCACAAGTCCGATAAATTAACACATTCTAGGGAATTAACATTGCGACAAACCCTATCAGATATAGTTGTTCTCAAACCTTCATTTTCATTTGTAACGGTTGCGACCCTTTCTGCCATTTCTGCCGTTCCGCCCCTTGTTACAGCTGTCATTTTGAAAGTTTACATCCTCCGTGGAACTAAAATTGGAGCCTTCATTCGAAATCTCTACAATGTCCCTATTAACAGCTCGACTGGCAGTAGCAGTTCTGGCAAAAGAGACATTTTTGGCAGTATTTTCCTTTTCTGTTGAGGAAAAAGATGACGCTGATGCTGAATAGTTCCGGCGCTTTGAGCTGCGAGTCCAGCTCCGCCCCCTAGACCGATTGCGTACAGGTTCACGCTGCCAGCTGAAGATAACGCCTGTTTCATAGTCTTTAAGGTCCCGGACTAACTTGTTGCGCTTTCTCTGCACAACATCTGCCTCTAATTTATTCATTCTTTCACTTATATTGGCCATTTGAGCTCTGTAATTGACCTCTGCTACAAGTTCATTCTGTAACAGAGATATTTCATTTTTCAACTTATCGTGACACTTTTGATTCCTTTTGATCAGTATGCGAAGCCAGCCTGTAGTACACAAAAGAGAAGTTTGTTTCCATTCCTCCAAAAGATCACATTCATCATCGGAAAAAGGTGCAGCAGGCAATTTGTCAATACGTAAACCCCTAGGGGTAATATTGAGGCTCACATACTTTTCTAAAAGTCTAGTGTCGAAGTACAAAGCAACTTCTTTGGCCATCAGTTTATTCAGCTGGGCAAATCGACCATCTGCATCTATATTCCCCCCAAGATTCCATGGATCATTACTGGTAAATCTTTTGTCACGCTCCGTCACCATATCTTGAAATAACAAGTTATTATATGCATTATATGTAACGCTCCGTTCGGAGCCTTCAGTACCTGACATAATTCACAATGTCCAATAAATATTCAACGTAGAAATTGATTTCATTCGATATCAGAGAACTCACTGCTGAAAAAGTATGGCTTGGATCCGAAAATAAATATAACCAAACGATGCTGGAATAAATATAGAAAAAACACACCAAACAGCCAATACTAGCAGAAATCTCCTTTATCACCACAAGACCTGGTACCTCGGCATTTCGCCTTCAATGGATCACAATTCAATATAGAACAATGACAGTTTTTATATACATTAATTATATCAATTGTTCAATTAATTATACAATTAAATTCAAAAAAAGGAGGGAAAACTTATATACATGTTTTTAAAGTGATATCACAATACTTGCTGCAAAAAAATTTTTTTATATAAAAAACTTATTTATGTATATGCATATGCACATATTATACTAAATATATAATTTCATTATTTTATTATTTTATACATATATATGTGTATATATAAAAATATAATATATATAATTTATAGACATTGTGAAATATGATTAAATATCAAAATTATTTTAACATACATCTTAAACCTCTACTGACAGCAGTCAGGGCTAGACTACAGGACACCACTCAATTTCTTCAAATCATACAAGATACACAACTTGAACCACAATGGCTTATGTGCACATTGGATGTAAAGTCACTATATACCAGTATACCCCATTGGGCTGGCCTACAGGCACTACAATATTGGCTAGAACATTCCAAGTTATATCCACCACGTCTTAATACTTGCTCATTTGCATGGCTGAATATGTGCTTAACAAGAATGTTTTTTACTTTCAAGGGGAGTGCTATTGGCAACTTCAGGGTACTGCTATGGGGGCATCTTTTGCCCCCATATATGCAGATTTTTTTATGGCATACTTTGAAGAATGCCTGATATATAACCCACTTCACAACATATATATGGTTGAAATTGACATCTGGCGTAGATACCTCGATGATTGTTGGATGGTGTGGCGTGCAGACGTCACATATTTGCAGGAGTTCATGGAATGTCTGAATGGTAATATATGGGGTATAACATTTACAATAACATACAATTCTAACACCATTGATTTTCTGGATGTTACGGTTTACAGAAATGATGACCACACCTTGAGTACCAAGATGTATAGAAAATATCCACAATACAACACTTTGCTCCATGCATCCAGTATGCATCCATGCCACACCATCCGCAATATACCAAAATCACAATTTTTGAGGATCAAACGTATTAGTTCATCCAAGACGGACTTTGAGGAAGCTAAATTGGATCTCCAAAACAGATTTTTGGAAAGGGGATATAATCAATCTGATATATTATCAGCTAGCACTTGGTCTGACAATCAAGATAGAAATATGTTACTGGAGTATAAAAAACGCCAAACTACAGGAGTCGAGCCCCCATTGAGGTTTGTTACTACATACGGCAGAAATCACAATGTAATCAGAAACATCATGGATTCCAACTGGAATATATTATTAGCAAATGAACATTTAAGAAACCTTTTGGGCCCCAAATGCCAGTTCTCCTATAGACGGGGCAAAACATTAGGAGCCCTGTTTTCACATTATAAGCATAAAGAGAGTGGGGACACCATTTACAAACAGATGACAATGACTGGAGACCAACTTTTGGGTACCTTTCCATGCGGCCACTGTGGTTCCTGTAACCAAGTAAGTAAATTAAAACAATTCACTAGTGCTAATATGAGTAGAGTCTATGATCTTAGAGTCTTTGGTAATTGCAGTAGCAGTTGGGTCATATATTTAGCAACGTGTCAATGCTCAGCATTTTATGTTGGGCAGACATCACGATCACTTAGAGTCAGGATGTGTGAACACAAAAGTGATATCAAAAATAAAAAAGAGACCAATGCTCTGTACAGACACACTTTGAAATATAACAATGCCAGATTTATGTTCATGATTATAGACAAAATTACTGGAGACAGGAGCAATCAACAGGGTTGGCATAGCATTTTGAACCACAGAGAAAAATATTGGATAATTCACCTTGGGGCATTATTTCCCCCTGGTCTTAATGACCATTTATAATTCAGTGATAATTGGGATTAACAGATCATTGGAATCATAGCATAGGTGTCTTGATGGGCTATATATTTATAGGCCATTGTTATTACACAATGTTGTTGGATTGTTCAAACATTAGCTTAATATGTGCTGTTACATGTCATAATATAATTCTGTGTCTGTTATAACGCAATTGCCAGTATATGTATTGCCAGGCTTACTATTAGCAAAGTATATCAGTTAATTTCAAATATTTGTTGGTTCAGCTTATGCAACATTTTTATATCTAACATGGCCATTAACTGTAAACGTATAGATTTTCATTACAGATATGGATAGGGTTTAACAAGACTAGTTATGGAATCAGGTATCCCCAATTAATATTACATATATTTAGATGTTATTGGGGACCTTGTGGTTTGCTCATAGCATGTCATCAGCTCAGGACACAGTTGACAGTATTTTCAATAAATCTTTTTGAATAATCTTCTAAGTATATTATTCAGATTGTTTGTGACTTTTGTTAAAAAATATATTTATATATTTTTTTGTGTATCTCTATTGTTTTAAATATGCTTCTACTTTAATATGGTGATAAAACTATTAGCTACATATCATTATATAAATAGCATAGTGAAACCAGCTTTAGAGTTGGACTATACCATGTTCCTATTGGTTGGTGATATCTATAAATATTTATGAGACCTTGTATATAGTAAAGGTTTTTTTCCCTGATGAAGGCTGGATAGCCGAAACCGGTTTGAATCAATAATAGTGTATTTTGTGGCAGTATATGCCTTCTTAAATATTTATTTTGAATAAAGTATCTCTATGCTACATATGCTGGCCTCTGGTGTTTTATGGATTAATGGTTTGGCCGTGCATATTTTACTTGCGAGGCATTCAATTTCTGCTTTTGAATATTGGCCAAGGCTCTTGCCACCCCCATAGTGCCTTTTTTAGGCAAGGCTCAAAAGACAAACCCACCACCATAGATAGCACAAGTAACAAAAAACTGAGGGTAATGCTGCTCAATGCCAGAAGTCTAAACCTCAAAATGCATGCACTCAAGGCACTCCTCAGTATGGAGAAAATCGATATATGTGCAGTAACAGAAACCTGGTTTAAGGCTCCAGAGAGCACCCCAGCACTACCAGCCTACAACTCATACCATACATGTCGGACACAAAACCCAGACCGAAATACAAAAGGTGGGGGAGTATCCATATTCATCAAGGATACCCACACCTCCAGGTTAGTGGCACAACACGATGCTTCAGAGATCATCCACGTGCAACTAACAACGGGCAAAACTGCTATTCAAATTATAGCTTGCTACACATCACCCACCATGTCCCAGGACCCCCACTCCGCATTCCTGGAAACACTGGGAAACATAAAGGTCCTACCAAATACCCTGATATTGGGTGGTTTCAATTATCCAAACATTAACTGGGAGAACTACTCAAGTACAAACTCCCTGGCCCAACATTTCCTAGAATTTATAAACTCAAATGCCCTAAAACAACTGGTTAACACCCCCACCAGAGGTGACAACATATTGGACCTGGTCATCACCAACATGGGCGACCGGTGCTCCACACCAGAGGTCAACCCCTCACTGGTTAGATCTGACCGTAAACTAATCACTTTGGATATCCACATTCCGCCACCACCCCCGGTCAAAGAAACCACAGTGAAAAACTTTTCAGAAGCAAACTTCACGTTACTTAAGACCGAGGTGGGAAGTTTCAAAGCCCCCATGCTAAAGGATAACACTGTCCAAGCTGCAAAATCCTTTACTAATGCACTATACAGGCACCTACAAAAATGCATGGATCATGCTATCCCAAACAACACTAAGACTCACTCCTCCAAGAAAAGGAAACCAGTCTGGTGGACCCCTGCCATAAACTAGCTATACAATAGAAGGAGGAAACTAGTACAGAAAAGAGTAAAATCCCAAGAAGGGAAGACATCTCTGATCAGTATCAGCAAGAAACTACGTTCCCTCATAAAATCATCCAAAGCTAGCTTGGAAAGAAAAATTGCCATGGACTCCAAAGATAACCACAAGGCATTCTTTAGCTATGTCAAGAATCTAAGTGGCATTTCTCAGATCTGCTCAGAGTTAGTGCAGAATGGCACAAAATACACTGAACCGACTGATATAGCCAACATCCTGGCAGACAGGTTCAGTGCAAATTTCACCCCCCTCTCACCCCCAAAAGGGCCCATAACTATACCAGAACAATGTAGTGCCCCTGAAATCACAGACACTCAGGTTAAAACAGCCCTTTCCAAAACCAAAAACACAGGATCAATGGGACTGGACGGTGTCCCAGGCTGCGTCCTACACAAGCTCAAAGATGAACTGACCTCTCACCTAAACACACTGTTTAAACTCAGCCTCTCCACAGGCTATATGCCCACAGAGTGGTGCACAGCAACAGTTATTCAGCTCCACAAAGGTGGAGCCACAATGGACCCCGGGATCTATCGCCCTATAAGCCTGACTAGCTTGGTCTGCAAATCTATGGAGCGCATCATCATGGATCTCATTAACAGAGACACTGGAAACCTCCAAACACTGGACCCAACCCAGTTTGGCTTTGTTAAGGGCAGATCATGCCTCCTAAACCTGGTGGATTTCTTTGAGACAGTTACCAAGGCTATAGACGAGGGAAAGGTGGTCCACACAGCCTACCTAGACCTTGCAAAGGCCTTCAACACTATTCCCCACTCAGGTATTATAGACAAGCTCACCAGCCTGAACATAAACCCCTATGTCACGAGATGGGTTGCCAACTGGCTCATGGACAGAACCCACATGGTAAGAGTTGCAGGAGCTAGGTCTGACTCTAAACCTGTTACAAGTGGCGCTCACCAGGGCTCAGTCCTAGGACCCCTCCTGTTCGGCATATACTTTTCAGAGGTACAGGCAAGCACAGGAATACTATGGCTCACCAAGTTCGCAGACGACTGCAAACTAGGGTCTATGACTCTCTGGCTGACACAGACATCCTCCAAAAGGGTCTCACTGAGACAGATACCTGGTGTCAAAACCATGGTCTCAAGATAAATGCCAAAAAGTGCATAGTCATCCCCTTTGGAAAAAACAAAGTACCCACAAACTACCACATAGGTGGTAGCCCCCTAAATACGGAAGACGTAATAAGGGATCTGGGGACCCAAGTAGATAGTAACCTCTCCTTTGATAATCACATTGCCAAAGTAGTTAGAAAATCCTTCTATGTGGCCCACCTAATTAGAAAAGAGTTTGCATCCAGATCGAAAGAGGTCATTGGGCCCCTCTATGCATCACTCAGTAGACCCATCATAGAGTACAATGCCCCATTTAGATATACCTTACAAGATACCTGCAACAACTGGAAAGACCACAGAAGTTCCTCACCAAGAGGATCACTGGTCTCAAGCAGATGCCCTATGCAGCTCGACTGAAGAAACTCCAGCTGTACTCGGTTGCATACCACCTACTCGGAGGTGATCTCTGCCTGACATACAGGGCCATGTCCAACCCAGACTTGGTGGACATGCTCCACCTAAAGAAAACCATATCCCCTCGAGCCACATGCTCCAGGGATCTAAACCTCACCACAATAATAAATAGGATGTGCTGGAGGGATAGTTTCCTGTTCCAGAGACTTCCCATGCTCTGGAACAAGATTCCAATCTACATTAGGCAGAGCTCCTCGCTAACCCTCTTCAAGAGAAACCTTGACGAGTAGATGGGAAACAGAAAGTTTACTCAAGGGATAACTTCAATGGCTCTGCTGGACAGAGGCACAGGGAACTAATCTAAGGGGGTGGCAAAAGCCAACACATTCCGGCTAGGCTTATAAATGCCTTCGGGCAGATAGCCTAGTACCTACCTATGAACCTATACAATTATGATTATAATTAAACTTATTAATTTTAAGTTCTGGAAAGTAATGAGAGAGTTCATGTTAAACAATAACACATCCATGGGTTACAAGTATTGATAATCAAAGTCTTCTCTTTTAGTAAATGCAATTGCTTCCAGATCTGCTTGGTTTTGAATTACTCTGGTTCGGGAGAATTATTTATTATAATCCTAAGGTGCAGATCTATCTTCCTGCTTGTGGTTAATTAACAGTGGAAGTTGGTTTCTTTTGAGATGCTATATTATAGGGGTCAGATATGGGGGAGAGTTTAACCATTAGGAAGAGCTTTTGTTGGATTTCAGCTTCCTCAGAACTGCCAGTTAATTAGTATAAGAACTAGAAAAATTGCTGTTGGTTGCCACCTGTATTGAGAAGAGTTTACAGAACTCCTTTTTATGCAGAAAAACATAAAAACTTTAACCTGGCAGCACCTAATTTAGAACAGGAAAGTCAAGGATATTAGTTTTTGTAGCTATCCCAGGACCTAGCACTGATTCACAGGCCTCTTACTGTGATACACCATTTCCACAGGCTGGATGGTTTTAAATATACACATGATCACCCAAGACCAATCAGATTGAATTTAGTAAGCTTTTCACTGACATCTTATGCAGGCAGTTTTTTTTTTTTTAATCAAAGATCACCGGCAACTTCATGCTGGCGCTTCATCATGTGAATCCCAACTAATGTTGTTGGAGAGACAAAAACAACAAGTACTGAACACATAATTAAAACCATGAAGGTTGAAGGTAAAATCAGCATACAAACAACAATTAAAGTAGGTCCCAAACTGTTCCCAATATAGTTGGCGACCAATGACAGTTTTCTAATTCTTATACTAATTAAGTGGCAGATCTGATGATTATGCTGATTAAAGCTGATCACATTATTGTTTCTGAATCATTCAATATGTGCAACGAGGAAACCTGACAGACATTGTGAAGTTTACTGCATCATGCCATGCACATGCCTGAGCATCTGCAAGCAGCTCTACTCACATGCAGGAAGCCAATTACGTGAGGGTGGAGATAATTTTCATCCCATAATTAAGCATTTAAAAATGGAGTCACTACTGATCGTGTATTCTCAGCAACAAACAGTGGCGTGGAGGACTGCCATATTTCACAACTTAAAGTGTCATTAGAAGTATAGTAATACAATACCTATATTTTATTGCTTTGCAATCCATAACATTAATGAGTTGCCTGCCAGTGCCCAAAGTTGTTCAGAGGCTGAGACATGAGAGGACTATTCTGGGTGCCGGTTCCTTTGTGGCTGAGAGGAATGTGAGGATATTTCTCCTTTTAAAGTACACTGGTAGTGCGAGGAAGAGTCCACGATTTTTCTGGAGAACTTCCATAAGCATTACAGCTGGAAGCTCCTCCAGGAGGGCTATACTGGATCACAGTATAAGTCTGATACTTAGAAGGGTTTGGCCAAAGCTATCACCCATGCTACTGGTATTCCCAAGCGCAGGGAACCAGTGGAATCATTACTATAGTGAAATGAAATGATGCAAGACTAATCCCTTATGCTGATGGGAGGATGACGTCAAGACAAAATCACCACCTCTGTACTGTAAGTATAAAAAGTTTTAGCTAACAAAGTACCCTTATAATGCATGCCATGCTGAAATGTTCATTATACTCTTTTTACATCACCACTCCCTACAGAGATTGAAAGGAAAAGAGAGATGCACAGGGGCACACTAGACTGCCTAAGAGAGCACCAGGGTGAGTATACAAGCTGGGGTGAAAAATGTCTGTTTGTATAGTAACAGTTGTAACCATTAAAAATAATTCTCTATAATATCAATAGAGCAGTTCCATGTCTGTAAGTACTACCTTAGCTGAAGGGTAGTAGTATGACTGTCATGATCCTCAATGTCTTAGCACAAAAACCTGGACAATGTCAAAACTAATTGGGGGGACAAACCCCCCAAAATATGACAAATTTTAAATATGGCTGTCATAAACTTAGAATCATGTATTGTTCTGAAGGATATGAAGTCTGAAACTCAAATGCCTCATTTTTACTGAATTCATTCCTCACTGATTTGCTGCAAAAATCTAGAAAACCACACATTTTATGAGGAAAAGGCTAAAAATATGAAGCAAAAATCTAGACATTCTGTGAAAATCTGGAGAGCTGAGAGGTATGATTACTGTGCAATGTTATAAGTGCACTTCTGCATGCCTCTACCTCCTGTATAGTTGGACAAGTGGATCCTTATGCTAAGTCTTTTGCACTGAAATTATTAGGATGATGGCTGTAGATTCAATCCTCCCACCACAAAGAAACGATCATTGCATCACTATAAGGTCCACATATGTAATAGCCATAAGTAGTAGTTTGTTGGGTATTTCACAATATACAGTAGAACTCTTTCCTTGATGTTATGGACACATTTATTGTGTGATTAGCATGTATATTATGTATATGCACCGATTTGTTATTTTCACCACTCAAATAGCATCACTAGCTATAGGCATAGATGTGTTGTCTTGATAAATAGCCCTTGCAATTAGTATTTTGTTATGTCAGACTGCATGTGAGGATGGCTTTTGACTTAGCTCCCCTACGCAATCTTATGTTATAATGAGACAAGCAGGTTGATGGCATACCAGTGTAAGCCCTACAATAGGAAACCTAAAAATATCATGCTTTATTGTATCGACATAGTTAATGATGCAATACATTTATTTCATTTTTGCTTTGTTTCTCCCACTGTTTCTATTAGTATTGTATGCAACAGCATCTCCACAGCAATCTATACCTAACCCATGAACAAGACCTGTTGTTCCCCCACAGGTGGCAGCACTAGCACCACCACCACTACCTCCAGCAGAGAGACCCAGCACATCTCGATCCCAGCCTGCCACAGCTGCCCTCACACCTCCTGCCCTAACTGCACCATCTGTTTCAGGAATCCGTGCTCCAGAGGTGGTATAGTGGTACCCACTGATAGCAATGCAAGTGGAGGTGACATTGTTTTGTCACTTACTAGGAGCTGGCAGAACTTATATGGGGGGGCGATAATAGACATGATGCTGAATTGTCACATCAGCTGCATGGAGACTTTGCTCCAGCAACTCATTGAGTTGCATCCCTACCCAACACTGACTCCACCTTCTGAGGCAGGACCCAGTGGTGACAGTTCCCACAGTGATGAGTAATCTTCCACTGGGTCTAAGCTTGCAGAGACTGCATCATTGAACACCTACTCATGTCCCAACAACCAAGTGCTCCCCTCCCTTTTGTATCTATTCCCAACCCTAGATGTACAATCCTCTCCTTACCATTCTCTTCCCTCTGTTTACCTGATGCATTCCTCACCATTGCATTCCCCTCTCTCGTTGTATTACACCACACTCTGTCAGTCACATCTGTCTGTCTTTTTTTGCTAACTAACTTCTGTCCCTCTTACTAGTCTCCTCCTTCCTTCCACAACTTTCCGTTCTTTTAAAAACAGCTTCTGTCCCTGAAAAAAATCCTCCCACCCATATTTCTAAACTTTTCAGATAATTGACTAATGTACTTGACTGGGTCCAGTAGTTCATCATAAAACATACAGTGTTCTGACAAATCATTGCAGTTTTCAGTAATAAAATAATTACAACTATTCTTGTAATTCACCAGGATTACTGAGCTAAGAATTTCAGAGATCTGCTCCTCTTCCAGCTCAGTCCTGCGTATTCCTTATCTGCCTACCTTGTGTTCTATCTTTTACTTGCTTCCCCTGTTCATCTTTGTCTGTACTTCCATTACCAATATATAATTAGGTCAAAAAATAGATGACTGCAACACATACATGCTCACAAAGGGCTTATAAAAATAATCTTTCTATGGCCACAGGTTGCATGACAGTTGGCAGAGAGCAAAATCAATGCCAATGCAGAACTACAGAGAAGTAACGCTTTTCATCCTGTAGCAAAAATGAAGAAAAATCCTTGTCATGTACTAACAATATTGCCATTGGTCATGCAAATGAGTTGAGTATCTATGCACATTATCAAACAATTATGAACCAAAGTAAAGTCAATTGCTTCACTGTGACAGCTTCCATTGCTCATTGTAGTCAAGCAGTAGTGTGTTGATTGTTAGTATACTAGTGTGGGGCTCTAATACCATTCTGAAAGTGTATTCCATTCCCCTACACTGTGTTTTTTCAGACATCTTTCCTATGTGTTCTTCAATGGTATATATAGCTATTGCTCTGAATCAGGGAATATGAGTAACAAAGGCATGGGTTCAATTCCATTCAAGTATATTTTACTTTCCTTGCTATCATGTGTCCCTGTCCACCGAAATGTTTCTTAGTGATGCATTTTCTTTGAATAATTCTGTGGCATACCTAGCTCATCCTTTGTTTGACAAATATGAGTGACAAAGATATGTGTTCAAAATCATTCATGCGTTTTTTTTATTTTAATGCTCTCTTGTGCTTTCTTGCATTTAAATGAAATATTGCTATCATCAAAATGTACATTTTTGTAAAGAAGTATGTTTAAGGATTTATCTGGCATTGCTGAGCTAATAAGTTTAGTGATATGCTCCTACCCCACTTTCATCTTACTCGCTCCTTAGTGGCTCACCTTCTGTTCTACCTTCTGCTTGCTTCCCTTTCTCTTCTCTGCCTTATACTCATATTTCATGCCTTTCATCTGGTTAAACTGCAGGCAAATACAACACACATGTGGACATACAGAACATGAGCCTCTTTCTGTGTCATACATTGCTTGATAGGTTGTAGGGAGCAGCTTCAATGTACAGGTGCAATCAACAACAAGTGGCACTCCTCATCTTATGTTACAAATGAAGTCACGTCCTTGTCATGAGCTCCAATCCTCACCACAGTCATGCAGATGTGTTAACCATGTCTGCAAATCACCAGGCTACTCTGAACTAAAGTAAAGCTAATGCTTTTACTATAATTGCTTGGTGGCTCAGTTTACCGGTGAAATGTTTTTACTGAGTCAATAGACTGGCTGTGGGGTTTGAATCCCCTTGGCAGTTTTATGTCATTTTTACAATGCTCAGTTAGCAGTCTGAAAATATGTTACATTCCTTTTATATGTGTATTTTATGAAGCTTTTCATTCTGACTACTTCAGTGGCTCCCCTTGCTAATGCACTAGTATGATAAATATTACTAGCAAGGGCATGGGTTCAAACCCTTGAGACCTATATTTCATTTCTTGTTATCAACATACAAATGTGTCACATTTTCCTAATATCTGTGTTTTTACCCCTTTGAGTATGGCTGCTTCATGGGCTCCCCTTGCTAATGCAGTAGTGTGATGAATGCTACTAAATAAGAAAGGCATAAGCTCAAATCCCTTGAAGCCTGTCTTTCATTTCTTGCTATTAATTTGCAAATATGTGACATTTCCCTGGCATATGTGTTTTATGACCACTTTGATCTGACAGCTTCAGTGGCTCCCTTTGCTAATTTAGCGGTATGGTGAATATCAATAGGAAAGGCATGGGTTTCAATCCATTGAGGCTTATCTTTCTTTTCTTTTCTTTTCTTGCTACAATCTACAGATTTGTTACAGTTCACTGATATGTGTATTTATGACCTTTTTGTTTGATTGGTTCCATGGATCCCCTGCTAGGAAAGTGAAAATATACTGGTATACTCTATATGAATGAGAAGTGTACTAATTGGTTCTCTGACAGAGTAGCCAATGCAATATATACCAAATTATATTAAAGCAAGTACTAGTTTAGATATTTTTAAGAATACCCTGGACACTTATTATGGGAACAAGTGTTTTGGTATATTGGCAAGCTAGAAGGACATTAATGCCCGTGCTTGAAATATTTGCATTTGTATGTATGTATGTATGGTATGTGGACTGAACTGATGGGTAAGTGCCATTGAAGGTATCATCTTTTCCTTTTTAATGGCATTCACATTATAGTACCGGTCCACTTCTCGTGGTCTGATGTTGTCAGGACTGATGCTGTTTGGTATATCATGTTACTTTACTATATCCCATCTCTCCTGTTTAAGTTTCACATTATTCTACAATCAAGTATTGTTATGTCATCTCAACCATTATGTTTTAATTCCATGCATTGGTGGAGAATCCCCCCTGTACTCTTCTGTCCATCGCTGTGGTTTCTGTTGTTACAGTGAAAACTCCACTTTCACAAAATATTTCTCTGCATATTGTATATTACATCAGCATTGTCAACATTATTTTCCCATCTGTGCATACAACTTTGTGATGACTACCAGAGATGCTTGTCAACATATAATGCTTCTCAGTTGCTCTTACTTCAATCTTGTCATGGGATGGTCTGTGTTGTCACCATAATGAGGAACTGTTTTGTCACTGGCATGGACACTTGTATAGTTAATAAGCACTGAGGCTTCTCGCACACAGAATGTAAATAGAAAGGGCTCAGCCACAATCGTAGACTCAGCATTCCTGAATCCGCACACATATGTTTTCAGAGAGGAGCGTGTGGATGTCATGCTTCACCCAGACATGCAAAAAAATCACGTTCCCTTCACTCTGAGTCATTAAGTTTTGCAGCAGTAGCTGAAAAGCCCTTTACTGACAAAGTAAGAGTTGACTTACCTGTCCGCATAAAGCACTTATAGCTATAATGTCTAATAAAAAAATGTTTTGAGTATTACTGCTTTACCTGTATAGCCACTGATATATCAATACTTGTGAAATTATTGATAGACCTAGTTCACATTAACCACTCAGTCCTCTATAATACATGCCTAACAATGACACAAATCACAGCATAAAATATTTCCTATCATATTAAAACACTGAAAGTCATAATAATTATTATCTAAGCTAATACAATTAAGCCAAGAAATACATATCAAAACAGTATAAAATACAATATCTATAATGCCTCCACACAGAAAAACACAACTGAAAAAAAATGCATTAATGAAAGTAAATATGCTACTTTTCAATACAGAAAATTAGATATTCCCCCGGATTCACAAATGGCTGATTTCCATTCAGGAACAGTGTAGCTGCTCCTGCATGGAAAATGGCTGCTTTGCGATCCAGGTATGTGCCGTTTTCACGTGCACGAGCGGCCCTACACTGCTCCTGCACGGAAAGCCGTGCGGGATGCAAATCACCTCATCTGCTGGTAAAAAACATGGAAATTAGGTGATTTTGTGATCCACAAAGTTGCCCAGACTCCATGCAGGAACAGTGTCAGAGCAAAACATGTATTCAGTTAGTAACTGAATACATTTCTGCATCTGAACAAATGGAGGCAGGACAGCTTGTGGTAAGCATGTATTACAGTCAAACACACATGCCAATGGCCAAATATAAGGCAATTGGCATTAAAATGTTTAATATTTAAAAAAAAAACTTTTTGTTTAGTAGCTGATTTCTGCTGTTTAAGTTCAGGGCAGCCACACGCAAACACAGGGGTGGGGGAAAAAACGGTAAAAAAACACGATTTTAAAGAATTCTGTATTTTGCCATTATAGTCTATGGCATGCAGAATGTAAACAAAACCAGGGAGCAGTGGTTGCAAGGGTAAAGGGTGTGCCTGAGTGCAGTAACTATGGACCTACACTGGGGGGTATGTAAATGAGGGGATTAATGGTGAATCACAGATCTAACTGTGTAGGTGCAGGCACACAGCAGTGTAAGAATAAGAGCCTGATGACTTCAGGAGGGGGTGTGTCATGCTTGTTGTAAGATCATTGGAGCCCTGAGGCCAGTGTTTGCCTTATCTAAGCACAGCTAAGGAAGGGGGTGTGTCTGAGGTTGCTTAGTACTGTTTACATTGCCTGAAGGTGTGTGTGAGGCTCACACCCTGTCAAAAAACAAGGGAAAGGGCTTAAACAGAGAGGAAATAGGAAGGGGAAAAGGGTCTGTATCAGTTCTGCAAAAATCCAATACAGCAGATACCAAAAAATCGACAAGTATTAATCGAACCACAAATACACCGAATGCACTAAACCGTGAAATTTAAAACATCAAACGGTCATAGTCGGCCAACCACACCACCCACTACATACTACCTACCCAAACAAAATAAATAAACCACATACAAACACTAACCAAACCCTACTCCTAACCCTAAAGTAAAGCACCAAAACCCAACTTCTAACACTACACTAAACTCCACATACACAACTATCTATGCACTATCCTTAACCCTTCCCTAACCCTAAGGTCTGTAACTACCGCACACTTCCCCTACGGAGATATACCCTAACAAAATAAATAATACACATAAATACATTTAACAAAACCCTACTTCTAACACTACACTAAATCTTACATACATTACCTATTTATACACTTACCTTAATCCGCACCCTACCCTAAGGTCCATACCTATCGCACACTTACCTTACGGAGCTATACCACAGAAGGGCCAACCAAAACACTTCGGCATTTAGGATTTTGCTGTTTTGGATGTTTGGCATTTACATAGTTCATGCAATACGTGTCAATCATTTTGTATTTGCAGAAATGGCGTTTCGATCATCTGATAGGGACCCAGGGGAAAAAGCAGTAGGAAGGCAATCAAGGAGAACTAGCATAGCTGGCAGGTGGAATGTATGAGCATCAACCAATTGCACATGCAGCAGCCCAGCACACCACTATAAACTATGCAAACACCTTACAGACTGTTTTTTCCCACAAACATTACACAACTGGTGTACACAAGCGTGGAAATTTTAAACTCACAAAACATGTTAGGGGCTGCTGTGGCTTTGATTTACCAGTATGTGCAACAGGCTGGGGGTGTTGAGGAGGAGAATGTTGACAACCGACCTGCAGTGAGGAGGAGAATTTATTTTTATTTATGTAGTTATTTTTATTTTACATTTGTTTACTGGGAAAAATCTGACTGGACACAGGTCCATTTTCAGCAGAGGCCCGAGGAGAAAAGCTCTACAATACATTTGCACACATTAAAAACGTGTAAAAAAAAAAAGTGTACAAACCCAGGGTAACCTACCAGGGGGCTACATGAGTTGGCGATAGTGGAGCACTATAGAGTGGACAGGCACATTCTACAGCAAACCATCGAGCTGTGACAGCCTTGCCCAGATCCGGAACCAACAGAGGGGAAACCATCCCAGTCAATACCAATGTATGTATAGCCTCAGGAATACTAGCCACAGGTACCTTCTAAAGACCAACTGGGGATATCATGGGGGTCTTACAGGCATCAGCATCCAGAGTACACCACCAGTTCCTGGATGCCATGCTACCACATGCCAGTGAGCACATATACTTCCCCAGCACATGTGAGGTGTTGACCATCACAATGCATTGCTTCTGCCATATAGAAGAATACCCTGAGGTAGTTGGTGCTATAGACTGCACGCACATACACATCAATGTACCACCTGGTGAGCAGGGATGGGTCTACATCAACCACAAGGGCTTCCCCTCCATCAACTGCCAGATTGTGAGTGATGCCCGGGGAATTATCATGCAAGTGTGTGCTGGCAGCCCTGGAAGCTGTCATGACTCCCACATGTGGCATTCCTCACAGCTGTATCAGGGGTTTGCCAGGGGGGACATCCCAACTAGCAATGTAGTGGGGGATGCTGGCTGCGCACTGGAGCAGTGGCTGATGACACCCATCAGAAATGCACACACCCTTGAACAAGAATGCCATAATGAGGCACATGCACAAGCCAAGATCATTATAGAGCATTTGTTTGGGATGCTCAAGTCACGGTTCCACTGCCTTGACATATCCAGTGGAGTCTTGCAGTACTGTCCAGCTACATGTGGACAAATGTTCATAGTATGTGCCATGATACACAATATGATGCTGTGGAAACAGCTGCAGCAGGAACAAAATGAGGAGGGGCCACATAGCCCCCCCACTATTGCCAAGGTCACCACAGGCACAGAGGGACTTGGAGGAGGAACTTCCTGAGCCTGCCCCTAGAGGCAGACAAAGGTGTGCCTTGGCAAGGAGGCAACGCATAGCACATACACTGACACCGTAGGGACTCAGGGACTGATAACTATCTCCGACTCGCACATACAGTAAAAGTGATGCCAAACATGACACTACCTGTGGTTTACCATGTAGAGGGAGTGTACTGTGTGCATCCCACATAGTCAGCCCTCGAGCACCCTCCTCAATACAGGCCCAGGCACAAGGTAAGTCACCCTTACTATCAATTACTGAATGGAGTGGTATGTTCTGATGGTTATATCTATGCTGTGAATGCAAACATGCAAGGGAATTGGGTGCCCAAATGGCTTAGCAGCAGATAGCTAACAGCTATATGGGACAGCATGAAATCCATAACAAATACTATTATCCCCATATAGGCAGTAGTACTCAAGGTGACAACTCCCACTGCAGTACATGTGGTAGCTTGACTAACTGTGGGTGTCCACAGGTCACAGACATGGATGTCAATGAGCGTTCCCATACCCACTCCCCAACCTCACCCAGCAGGACAGGTGTAGATGACCAGAAAGAAAGGTTGTGCAAAGCTCCACAAATGCTGGCAATGGAGAACAGCCCCCCTACAGACCTACACAGACATACTACAACAGATCTGGCAGTTGCAGTATAGCTCTGAAGAGTAAGAAGTCTGAGACAGAAATGTATGCCATTACAATCTAACTGGTGTACCTTACTGATATGCCTCCAATCAGCAAGACAGAGCACAATACAATACTAAATGGAAGCAAATAGAGTATAACTGAAATGCCAGTGCAGTCAGTGCAAATGTGTAAAGTTGTTAGGTGTGCCCCCCCCCAACCCCATGTATAAATGGCAGTAACGTAAGTTTGTAGAGTAATATCAATGGAGCACAGATTGCCTGAGCTGTCCCAATCAACATGATAATTGGTGTATGTCCATTATATGCAGTGGTTAGTGTGCCAATCTTTTGTGAGTGTTTAATATTGTCTGGAAGTGGACAGCATGTAGGCCTGGATGTTGTGTCTCAGTGGCCTAGGTACAGTACTGTGGTTGACATGGCCATGTCCTAACAACTACAGTGCCAACCAATCTGTTTCCCAGCTACACCTATGTTACTAGTTGTACACACTAACTGTCCAGATGTTAATATGTGTCACTATCAGAAAGCTGGACAGGCTATAAACAGGAGTCCATACATAGAAACAGTACACAGGTGGAAGTACTCTACATGGTGCCTAGAAAGTAACTCTGAACTGCACACACCTTTGGAATTAAATATAGAGGTTAGCATTACGTTAGTTGTCCCTCTAATATGGAATACTGGTTGTCTGCCCACTCACTGGCAGCCCACAAAAGCCAGTTATAAAGTAATGACACACTGCTGATGTCCATATACAAGGCAGGAAAAGGAGAAGGTCCCAGTTATATCTGTGAGTCAGATGCCATAAGCTTCCATATCATACATGTATTCAGTCCAACCCCCCCCCCCCCCAACAGCCACAGGTATTTCATCGGTTATATTCTTGCTGTTGGGATTGATTACAGAATCATCACACTTCTTTTATGGAATACACACAGGATGCAGCATGCTGAAATGGTGTCCTAAGCAGGTGTGACCCTAGCCGTAGGCAGCACCCTGCACACATTCAGACTGATGCATCACTATGAACTGTTTTATTTGTGACTGATTTATATATATATATATATATATATATATATATATATATATATATATATATATATTTGTTGGTAGTCTTTAGTACGAGTGTTGTAACTTTAAATTGAGACGTGTTTTTCAATGGGCAGGAAGTGACATCACTATTTTTGAAATTATAAATTGTATCTGTATACTTTTGTTCTTGTCTAAGGCAGTTTGCTAAACTAGTAAACGAAAGTGCTAACTTTTTATTGTTCATTTTGATCCAGTGTGGTTTGTCCTCTGTTTATTCATTTTTAAAGGTTGCAGTTTTGCTATTTACCAGTTTTCTCATGTTTTTGTTTACTATGAACTAGAAGGATTGCCAGTAACAAGTCACCCACTTGCCCATGTCACCCCAATGGAAGCCACTGGCTTGCAGCCTGGTAACATATGAGTGACAAAATGCAATGGCCTGCATCACTCCCATGTGGCCTACAGGCCTCCGGCAAATGACCATGGCTCACCCATAGTGCCATCATATGCTTCACCCATAGTGCCATCATACGGAATGCCGTAGGGTCCTAACTAACAACATAATACATTAAACAGAAAACAAATGCAAGGCCATGCTGACAAATGCCAGTAGCGTGCCTCTCCATGTCCTAGTGTAAGAATTGTGGACCAGGACATAAATACTGCTGTGATTAAGGTCAAACTATAGAAATATGTCATACATATTGCTCCCATACTGTTGGGAAGAGGATAGAATTACAGAGGGGGGCATAAATGCATGGATATCATGCAATGTGTGAAGTCTGAAACTCGTCTGCTCATACTTCCCCCTGACTGCAAACCCACATGTGAAGGGAAATTGACCAGATATATGAGTTGTGTCTTTGAATAACCTGTCCAAATCTGTACAGTTGAGAGGTATGCCCACAGCAGGATAAGGCCATTCAGTTAAATTGAGAAATGCACAAGATGGGGATCCCCAGCCGGCATAGCACTAAGGTGCTGGACCATTTACTCAGACCCATCACTCAATTGTCTGTAGCCACACCTCCACAATGGCAGTTTTGTGCCACAGTGTCTAGTCTTTGCCTCACAATATTGGTCTCTGCTTTATTGCTCTTGTATTTGACTATTTTACTAGGGGTATGGACATTGCTTTCTGCACCTTTATCTGTGTGGGGGTCTGTGTGAACATTGATAACATGACAGGGGCTTTGCATTACCATGTACTTGCACACATTCTGGGGAAAGAATTTAATGATAGGGGAAGAAATAGGGACAAATTTTAAATATTGCCCTTACATACTTGGGAATGTATCGTAGGCTTTACTGTTTTACTTTTTTTTTATCCATGGACACTAACAGTAGTGTTCTTGGACACACAGTCTCGCTGCTGTTGACTTCCATGCAGGGGGCATGTATATTGTGAGAGCTCTCCTCTCGGACACACCCCCCTGCACTTGTACACAGATCCATGTCCATGTAAGAGCTGAGCAGCACCCCTTCATTAATATTCAAGGCGCGCTGCTGCTCTACAAGGACACAAACCACTCCGTGTCAGAATAACGCTATTCTGACATGGAGCTTCACGAATCTGGGAGATTGAGGTCTGTCAATCATGTCATCCCAAGCAGGGAGATACTGGATCCCCTGAGAATGATACAAAACACATAAGCCAATGTTGCAGTCAGTCATCTGTTGATAGTATCACAGCATCATTATGGGTGACAGCAGTACACTGCTCAGTGCTACAGTCACACCTGCCTGGACCACATAATCAGAGAGTTCAACCATGTCTCTTGTCATGTAGTCCAGGGAGGTGTGTCCCACGTCATTCACACCCACATGGATACAGAGTGATACTCATAGTTGTTGTGCAGTGCCATGACTGGCTGTGTCATGCGTTGGATGCCGTCATGTGATAGATATTTGGCTGTGACCTGCCCCATATTCAACTTAGTGAGTGGGATATGTGCATGCCTCAGTAGTCAGTTACCCAAGGGCGCTGTATTTTGCAAGGTGGTTAGCCTTAGGAGCTTAGGTTGAGGGGCACACTGTGTAGATTAAATATGTGTCCCTTGGCATGTGCCATGTCATGGTGTCTGAGTTGGTGTCTGTCTTGCAGGTCTGTGCTGTTTGGGTAAATGTCCATTGAGTGCCTCTGTGAAGGTGGGTGTGTGGCTTTTCACTGTATGTCATGGCTGTCAAAGTGGGTGTCATGGTGAGCTATGTGTTCCACATGGTGTGGTGCATGTGTTTATCTTATCCTGTTGACCTGCTAGTCCAGTCTTTGCTGGGGAGTGCATATGTCCACAATGGGTGATATATGGGTAACTCCCACAGGTCTGAGTGTTTGGAGTTTAGAGGGGAGGGTTGTCTGTGTACATGAGGTAGTTGCAACAGTGCCTTAGAATGGACAAGTGCACCAGGGTAATGGGTGACAGCACAGAAAAAGTAAAGTTGTGCACACTTACCATAAATGTAGATGTTCGAGTGTATTCACTGTTGCAGTCATCACACTTGGGTTATCTGCCAGCAGGTAGCCCTCAGTCAGCTCAAATACCAGAGACTTATTATTTCTGTGTCAGTTGATGTCACTTCAGGACTGACTTCAGGTCGTCAGGGGTATAAAAACAGACAGCTGACGCCATTACATCAGTTTTTCTTGCCCCAAACGTCAGGAACCCCCAAATAGGGAGCTAAGTTATGGTGGAAAAAACACCACCAGTAAAAAGTAAATACCAATAGCCTTGTAAGGGATGAGTAAGAAAAATAGAGAAGGAGAGATAGAGCGAGACAAGGGGGCTGGAGAGTGGGAAACCAGGAATGCAACAGTGAATACACTTGAACATCTACATTTATGGTAAGTGTACCCAACTGTACTATGTTCTTTGTGTTTCACTTTTGCAGTCATCACACTTGGGTTGATTCCCAAAGCTGAAGAATGGGTAGAGGCAGTCAAGAAGAGTTGGGGCTGGCTAGTATGCCCTGCAGGACTACTGTTGCAAAACCCGCCCTGGATTTGGAAAAGACAGGCCTGTGATAATGCTTAGTGAAGGTGTGAACAGATCTCCAAGTAGCAGCTTCCGGAATGTCCCTGGTAGGGACCCCCCTGAGGAATGCTGTAGAGGTTGAAGTTGCCCTAGTGGAATGCATTCTGACCTCCTGAGCAGGTGGTTTACCATGGTGTCTGTAACAGAAATGGATACAGTATGCTATCCATTTAGAGATGGCTTGTTTTGATATGGCCTTGACCTCTGCATCTGGTGCAAAGTTGACTAGTAACTGGTCATATGTCCTGAAGGCTTAGTCCTATCAATGTAGAATCTGAGCTGTTTTTGCACGTCTAAAGAGTGCAGGATCCTTTCCCCCTTATTTTGAGGATTAGGGAAAAAGGTGGGCAGATGGACAGATTGGTTGAGAGCCACACTGGACACCACTTTAGGCATAAAAGTAGGGTTAGTCCTGAGGGAGACCCTGTCAGCATAAAAAATAATAAAGGGGTCGACAGTCATAAGTGCTTGTAGCTCAGACACTCTTCTAGCTGAAGTGATGGCCAGAAGCAAGGCTGTTTTCCAAGAGAGGAATTTTAACTCTGCTGATGCTGCAGGCTCAAAGGGGGGTAGTGTGAGCTTTTCCAGCACAAAGTTAAGGTCCGAAGCAGGGATGGGGGCTCTTCTTGGTGGTCTTAAGTTGTTAGCCCCTCTCAGAAACTGTTTGATGAGAGAGTGAGAGAAGAGAGGTGGCTCAGTGCTGTAATGAGCAGAGATGGCAGAGGCATGGATCTTAATGGAAGAGAAGGATAGGCCTCTGTGGAGTAGGTCTGATAAGTAATCCAGGATGAGAGGTAATGAAGGCTGTGCTGTGTCCACTCCTTTAGTGTGAATCCAGGAACAATACCTTTTCCACTTATCAGCATAGGATTTCCTTGTACTGGGTCTTCTGGTGTCACGAATGACATCCAGCACCTGCTTGCTTAGACTGGCCACTGGAGGAGAATTCAAACAAAAAGCCAGACAGCAAGGTTCAGGGTTTGCATTTGCAGATGCAAGATCTTTCCCTCCTGCTGAGTGAGGAGGGTTGGGATCTGGGGTAGGTGTCATGGTGGCACCAGTAGACAGGAACCAAAGTAAGACAAACTAGTGAAAAACAAAAAGACAGCTTTGTTTTGGTGTTTCCAAGCTGTCTTTTTGTTTTTCAATGGTGGCACCAGTGACAGACTGCACAGTGGTGGGTATCAATGTTAGCGTAGCCACTCTGGGGTAATCAGGATTGCCCTTGGTCTTTCCTATCTTATCTTGAGTAGTACTCTTGTAAGAAGAGGCAGGGGGGGAAATGCATCAATTGAGAGGTTTACCCACTGGAAGGATAGGGCATCCACATTCCAGACCTTGCTATGAGGTACCCTCATGCAGAATTTGCTAAGCTGGTCATTGTAGGAGGAGGCAAATAGGTCCACCATTGGGGTTCCCCATTTCTGGGTTAGAAGGCTGAACATGTTGAGTTCTAGTTGCCACTCATGTGGGTCTGGGAGATTTCTGCTTAAGTCGTCTGCCGGAGAGTTTTGTTTGCCTGTCAGGACTTGAGCAGGTGAATATTCATGGCCAAGGCCATGTTCCACAGGGTCATGGCTAGCCTGCAGAGTGGGTAAGAATGGGTTTCCCCTGCTTGTTGATGTACCACATCACTGTGGTGCTGTCGTTTTTTATTAGAAGGGACCCTGGTGAGAGTAGGGATCTGAAAGTTGTCAGAGCATGCTGAATGCACCTGCTGTCCAGATGTGCCCCCCCAGGCATAGTCTGATGCATCTGTGGTTAGGGTCTGACCGGCATGGGGTTGTGTAAAGGGAAGTCCCTTGTTGGGTTGCATGTTGCTGCCCACCAAAGAAACCCTGTCCTGAGCCAAGGTATGATAGGTATGATAGTTTCCAGGTCCTGAGAATGTTGGCAACAAAGACTTTTTAAGTACCATTGAAGTTTCCTCATATGCAGTTTCGCATATGGAATTAGTAGAATGCAGGAGGCCATGAACCCTAGAGCCTGCAGGATTTTCCTTGCAGATAGCTGGGTTCTGGTGGCCATTTGAGCGAAGTAGCCTGTCAGACAGGCTTGTTTTTCTGAAGTAAGGAATGCCATCTGGGATGCTGTGTCCAAGCTTGCTCCCAAGAATACAATCTTTTGACTGGGGACTAGTTTTGATTTCTTTTCATTGATAGTGTACCCCAGGGAGGTTAGAAGGTCCTTTACAAATGTCAGGTGCTGCAACAGCTTTTTCCTGACTGTCTGCCTGAATCAGGCAATCATCCAAGTAAGGGTATATTTGAAACTTTCTCTGTCTGCAATAGGCAATGGCTGGAGCCAGGCATTTTGGGAAGACTCTGAGAGCAAGGGATAAGCCAAAGGGAAGTGCAGAGAACTGATAATGCATAGATCCTGCCCTGAAACATAGATACTTCCTGCATGATTCCCTGATAGGGATGTGTAGATAGGCTTCCTTTAGATCTACAGTGGCTAACCAGGCATCTTTGGACAGCATAGGGAGAAGCTGCTGTAGGGTGAGCATTTTGAATTTTGGTACCGCCAGGAAGGTATTTAGACTGGATAGATCTAAGATTGGGTGCCAGGTGCCCTCTTTTCTGGGTGCCAGGAAAAGTCTGGAATAAAAACCTTGGCCTATGTTTTGCAGGAACAGGCTGAATTGCCCTTATGGAGAGCAGGGATTAAACTTGGTTTTGTGCCTCTGCCCACTGGATTGGAGGAAGGTCTGGGAATCCTTTTGGGGTTGGCAATGTGTGGAAATAAAATTTGTACCCCTGGAATACTATGTTGAAGACCCATCAATTGATGGTGATGGAGGTCACAGTTTTTTGTATGGTGGGCAAGTTTTCCTCCTAGGGGCACGAGCAATTGGACAGAGGTGAGGAGTGTAGCTGAGAAGTCATTGTGAATTCTTTCTGTAAGGGGGTGGCTTAACACTCCCTGTTTTAGAAGTGGAGGTGCTCCATTGCTTAGATCTCTGCATACCCTGAGACTGTAATCTGAGGGGTCTGTTTCCCCCTGGGTCTAGTTTGAGATGGCCTTGAGAGGGCTGGAAAGGACCAATGTTTTGAGGGGCAATGCCTACTGAATACTGGAGGCTGCACTTGCAAAAAAACTTTGACTGTCTGCATAGACTTAGTCTTTTCGTCCATCTTTTTTTAAACCCTCTTCTGCTTTGGTGCCAAAAAGATTGTCCTTGTTCAAAGGACTGTCCAGTAATTTTGATTTGACATGGTCTAGCAAGGTCTGCTCCTTAAGCCAAGCATGCCTTCTAAGTACAGAACCTGTGACTGCTGCCTTGCAATATGCTTCTAGGGCATCAAACCCACATTGCAGGGTATGCTTGCCGACTTGGCTTGCAGAATGCATAAGCTCCTGTAATTCTTTATTTTCTGCACAGTCAGAAAAGGTAGATAAGTTTTGCTTAAGAAGTTCCATAGTATGTTGCTGGTATTTCAGCATGTGGAACTGGCAATTCAATGCTCTAATGACAAGAGTTGCAGAGGTGTATACATTTTTACCCCAGCTGTCTAAAGCTCGGGAATCCCTGTTCGAAGGGTTGGGATTCTTAGCTGTAGTTGCTTTTATTCCTTTAGGCCCTTGGGAGATGACCTCTGGGTCAGCAGTAGGATTTTTGAAAAGAAAGTTGTGAGAGTCAGGGACTCTATAGTACCTGTCTGGTTTCCTTGGAGCAGGGGGTAAAGTATCAGGAGTTAGACTGGATTCCATAAAGACAGCATCGACAACATCCAGAACAGGAGGGATAGCTAACGGTCTGTGCTGTGGTAAATCTAAAAATTCCCTGAGTCTCTTTTTGGACTGAGGGTAATCTTGGCATTCCCAGTGGAAATGCTCTCTCAAAGTATGTAGGGTTTCATCAAAAGAAAAATCCTCTGGAGGGGAAGCCGAAGGAATGGATTCCTCTGCATCTGAATCCTCATAGGCAGATAAAGGCATATCTTCATATTCAGAAACCTCAGAGTTGTCGGACTCTTGGTCAGTTAAAGCTGCTGGGGACAGGTCTGTTTTTTTCTTAGCAGGTGAAGGCTGGCTTCCCCTAATCGGCATGATCAGGTCTTCTGCCATTTTAAGCATTTGAGATTGTGGCAAGGAAGCAGGCGCTTGAGTTTGGGTCATCGTTGTTTTTAGGCGTAGATCGTACTCTTGGCCTTAGAAACTGGGTAGTTTTAGAAAGAACTGAAGACACGAAAGAAGTTGTCGGTTTGTGGTGAATATCAGTAATGTGAAGAACTTCCTCGGAAGCTGGTGCCTGCACAGCAGCTCCGGACCCATCCAAGGTAGAGACATCCGCAGGTTCTATAGTCAAAGAAGAGTCTTGCGGCATACCGGACTCCGAACAGGTCTCATTAGCGGCCTGCAAATTCATCTAAGTGGGCATCAGGGGCTGTGAAAGCACCTCACTGAATACCGGTGAACTAACAACTAGCTTAATGGAAGCATCATTGGCAGTTTTGGACCTGTGCTGTCTGTCTCTGTCTTTATCCTTACATTTTTTCAGAAGATCGGTAGATGGATGGCTTACCCAATCCATTTTGGAATATGGAGATTGAGAACGAAAGTATTTAGCTACAATAAGGGCCCAACAACAAATAGTTTGGGTGTTGAACAAAGCACAAAATCGACAGCAGGGTACGTTTGGTCTGGGCGTAAACAGGTGACGCAGTGAGAATGGAAATCTCAGTGTGGTATTTGCTTTCCACAGGCAGGACAATAGTTAACTTTTTCTGACATTGGTTAGAGCAAGAAAAAAGGATCCCCAATGGGGTACTTAGCTTTAGAAGACTTCAGGATGATTCAGTTTGAAAACGAAAACTCAGGTAGCGGCCGTCCGGCACTCGCACGAACTGCTTCTGCTTCAGGCTCCTCTGCAAGAAAGACTGATATAATGGCGTCGGCTGCCTGTTTTTATACCCTTGATGACCTGACATCAGTCCTGAAGCAACAGCAGCTGATGCAGAAATACTAAGTCTTTGGTATTCGGGCCAACTGAGGGCTACCTGCTAGCAGATAACTCAAGTGTGATTACTGCAACAGTAAAACACGAAGAACATCTGTCCTGCAACATGCCAGGAGGGGTGGAAATAACTAGTAACTACTGGGGCTACTTCTGTGATGAAAGAGTACTGTTGATGGCTCACAGCTGTGCCACACTTATTGATACACTAACCCAGTGAAGTGCCAAGGCATAATGCCATTTGAAGTGCAAGCAGAAAGAACTAGCGCAATGTAAGGGTGGAACAGAAGGCAGACTTACTGCCACCTGTAATACTTTACCTCAGCTGTGCAGTTATCAGCAGCTTTGGCCATGTGAAAGTTCAGTAAGCTTTGTAGCACATGCAATAACTGTGAAACACTATAGTAGACATAACTAGATAGGCAGAAGTCCTAATCCCAATACTGGCACGCGCGCGCATGTGTGTGTGTGTGTGTGTGTGTGTGCACGTGCATGAGAGAGAATCATGTAGTGTGTGTATTATACCATTTTGCTTTGTGTACCACCCTGTAATTGTCTCATCACTGTACTTTACTAGGCCGGCTGATGTCATTCGCATTAGAAGTTACTTGGGAGAAAGAGAACTCGTGTAAGCTCTGTGGCGTGTCTGATAACTGCATAACACTGTAGTAGAAATAACTAGACAGGTAAAGGTTCTATTCTCAGTACTGGCAACTGTGTATGTCCCTTTGGTCAAAGATCATATCCTGTTTGGCTGATAGCATTTTGATTGGTGTACCATCCATGCCTGTTTGCCACCTCCCGATGGCATTACCTTATATAGCATGGTAATAGCATCTGCCTCACATGCAGCATGTTACACCATTGTGCAGGCCATTCCAGTCCTCTGTACAGATGTCTATGGGATATCCAGATGTTTAGGTTCATAAGTGTGTACTAGGTTAATGAAGCTGGAGCCCCTAGCCAAAGGATTACCCTGTCAATGTGCCACCTGACATTATTTTCCAGTGCCCTCTGTGGAGTAGAGCCACTGCAGTGATCCCTGGTGTGCACTCCCTTTTTCCCATCCATTCAGCAAGATTTCTCTTGAAGAGGGCCAGTGAGGTGCTCTGTTTGACATGCATGGGATGTCTAGTCCATAGCATGGGCAGTGTCTGGGTTATGCACCCATCCCTCTGGCATGTTCTGTTGATTGTGGTAATGAGGTTGAGGTCTCTGGAGCATGTGGTGTGGAGGGATTGGGATATCCTTGGATGTAGCATTTCTAACAGAGCTGGGTCAGGCATGACTTTTTAGGGCAAGCAGAGATCGCCTCTAAGTAGGTGATATGAGACAGAAAATAATTGGAGTGTTTTGAGTCTGTCTATATAGGACAACTGTTTCAGGCATAGGATCATCTTTGTGAGGTATGTTTGTGGCCTTTGCAGTTTTTATAGGTGTCCATTGAGGTACATGCCAAATGGGACATTGTACCCGATGACTGGCCCAATGTGCGAAAGGTAGGGGGAGACAATGACCCCCTACTTCCTGGATGCAAAACCATTAGTAATCAGATGTTCCACATAGAAAGACTGTCTGCCCACAGTGGCAGTGTGGTGGTCCAAAGAGAGGTTGCTGTCAACCTGTGTTCACAGATCTGTTATAATGCCTTCTGTGTTCAGTGGACTACCACTGATGTGGTGATTTATGGGAACTGAGCTGTGCCCAAAGGGGATGCTGCCACATATTTGGCCATGGAGCTTCAGACTGTGCTTCTGACAGCATACGTTGGTCTCAGTGAGGCCTTTCTGCTGGATGTCAACATCACTTGGGTAGTTAATAATAGCTCCCAACATGCAATTGTCTGCAAACTTTGTCAACCAGAGTAGCTTAGTGATAGCCTGCACTTCAGAGACATAGATACCAGACAGGGGAGGGCCCAGGACTGAACACTGTGGGACCCCACTCGTGACTGGCCATCAGTCTGACTTGGAGTCAGCTACTTTCACACTGTGGGTCTATGCGTGAGCCAGTTTGCAACCCACCTAGTGATATAGGGGTTGATGCCTACCTTAGTGGGTTTTCTATGATTCCAGAGTGGAGAATGGTATCAAAGGTCTTGGCCAGATCAAGGTAGGCCATATGACCACCTTGACATCATCCACAGCTCTGGTGACTGACTCAAAGAAGTTGACCAGGTTGAGCAGGCATGATCTATCCTCCACAATACCTAACTGTGTGGGATCCAGACTTTGGAGATCCCCTATATCTTTGTTTAGTAGGTCCATGATGATGTGTTCCATAGCTTTGCATATCAGACACATCAGGCTAATGGAGTGATAGTTCCCAGGGTCTGTAGTCACTCCTACTTTGTGGAGAGGGATGATTGTAGCAGTGCACCATTTGGTAGGGACAAAGCCTGAGGTGAGGGTGTGATTGCACAGGGCACACAGGTGCGGTGCCAGGTCAGTCTTAGTTCATGTACAACACAGCCAGGGTATTTTCAGGTCCCATAGAATATGTATTCCTGGCCTTGGACAGTGCTATTTTAACCTGTGCAGCAGTAATACTGGGTGTCTGGCAATCTACTGGTATTGCGATTGGTCCTTTGGGGGGGTGAGAGGGGTCAGGTTGACACTGAATCTGTTGGACAGTATATTGGCAATATCTGTTAGCTCGGTATAGGAGGTACAATTGTGCAGTGGCTCAGAGCACAACTGGGTATTGGCATGGAGATTATCCACATAACTATTGAGGGCCTTGTGTTTGTCTTTCCTATCAACTGCGATTCTGTTGTCATAGCTAACTTTAGAGTATTTGATGAGGGATCTCATACTTTTGCTGAGGCTGATAAGGGAGTTATTCCAGTGTTGGGACTTCACCTTTTTCCGCATCAGTTTATTTCTTCCATTATTGAGTTTGTGTATGGCAGGTGACCACCACATTGGCTTCCTGTCTTGGAGGACAATGTCTTGGTTCTATCGGTCATGGCAAGATCCATGAATGTGTATGTGGTCATGCAACTATTCTCCATTTGCATGGGTGCCATGAACTTAGCCACGTCTGTTTTAAGGAGCCCCCAAGGTTAGCTGTGGAAGTGTTTGTCATGGTGGTTACCTTTTCAGGGGGGTGGGGGGGATGTTGATTCCCAAGGTGATTAGTTGGTGGATGAATCCACACCTCAGTATTTTCACATGTGGTCCCAACAAGGTCATGTATGTCACCACGTACATCAGGGAGACTTGCATCCATCACCCTGAGTATTTTTGTATTGTGTTCACTATATGCCTATGCATGTATGACAGCCTGGAACATGCATCTGATGACTCCTTCTGTGGCACTTGCAACAGTGGCCCAATGAGCAGTGTTCCTCCTGCAAGCACCCCTGTCCATCCGCCTGTGTGGGACCTTGCCTGTACTCTGGCTATGGTCAGTATCTACACTCACTCCTGCGATATTCACCACACTAGCCTGTTCAATGCCACCACCTGCCAACAGTCCATCACCTGTGGCCACTGGTGATGGGGTATGTGTGGCACTGTTACTGTGTGCAGTGATGGTGTGCACAAGAGTGGGATGCCAACTAATGGCACAGATTCAGCCCCTGACAACCCCACCTGTACCTCAGTATTCTTATCATCATTGGCAGATTCTGCAGACTTATTGACATTGTTTTAAAAGGGGGGGGGACCCAGACCCCATCACCACCTGTGAGAGGAAGACAACATATGTACATTAATACCTGCACTTTAATGTTTGCTGGTACACACACACACACACACACACACACACACACACACACACACACACACACACACACACACACACACACACACACACACACACACACACACACACACACACACACTTACAGGTGAGGTGGCACAAATCTGTTACACAGACCACACATTACCCACATGATGTCATGCATGACACACAGCTGTCAACATCATGCATTGCAGACAGTTGTACCACATATAACTGACAATATAGAGCTCTGGGATATGTGATTAATTTTAGTGTGTGATGGCCGTTCCCCCCACAGACTGCAGCCATGTACACATCATTGCTGTCCACCTGTATAGCATAGTGGCAATTACTACAGAACATACCTCACAACTGTACATATCCTCACAGGATGTATAGCTGTCTGTCTCATATGTCTGCTCTACTTCTCATAACCCCTGTGTTTCTCTGTGACATACGTGGGATGATCTGAGGAGTGACATCACTGATTAATGACATACATGTCAGTGTCATATCTGCAAACGAGCGGTGAATGTATGGTCACCCAATCCCTGTTACACCACCAGCCTTGTAAGCTTACAGTGGATATGATAAGTGTACACAACCCTGTTAACATGCCATGTTCTTGTAATATGGAGGATGAGACCGCAATAATGCATTCAAATATGTCACCCACCTTCCATGTGACATATGACCTGTGCAATCCAATCGATAAACAAACACATAAGATACCTGTAACATATGATGACTGCAATATGTACAATATGTTGATTGCATACATGTGCACACTCTTAAAATGATAAGTTGTTGAAGCACCTTGTAAGTGGCTAACAGCATTCACTCTTCTTGTGAATGTGTCTATCAGCATGTCACATCCTGACTTGGCATTATTTGGCCACTCTTCCATGCAAAGGTCACCCAACTCTGTCAGAATACAAGGGCAGCTCATGTGCACAGACCTCATCAGGTCACACTGGGGTTTTCTATCTGGTGTAAGATTAGGCTCTGGATGGACCACTCCATACCCATGTTTGTGTTCAGGTGGAGCCATTCTTAGGTTACTTGGGATGTATGCTGCAGTTCTTTGTCATGTTGAAGGCTGACACACCTCTTCATCCTCAGCATTCTTGCAGGTGCCTGATGGATTTTGGGCAGATGTGGGTGTTATTAGGAAATGTTCTGATTTCCCACCACCATGACTACAGGCCATGTTCTGTCTGTGGAACAGCAGCCCCACAGCAGGCCTCTGCCACAAGTGTGTTTCACCATGGGGATGTTGGTGTTCAGGTTATGAGAGGTGTTGCTTGTGCACCTCACACGCCTGTTGGTATTGTGGCTTTGAGCTCGATGCCTAGTCTCATTACACCAACATATTTTCACACCTGCCTTTGGGAGACATGACGTGCTGCATTGCAATTTGTATCCACCCCTGGCTGTTTGTGGTGTGTGGTAATGCTTCCATCTTCTGACCGTACCCCATAGGTCAAATGTATGCAGAATATGGGAGAGTGTTCTCACAGGTAGCACAGAACACCAGTACTAGTAAGGGGTTCCTGCAACTCCCTCAGTGTTGCTGTGTGTCCCCTGGCAACCTCCCTGACCAGGTCTTGACATGTGTTGTCATCCTTTTTGGAGGGACATCAGGTTCTTGTCAAAAGCACTATTTTCCCATATTCACTCCACCTTTTGACAACTGTCTCCACTGTGTTCCATGGTGTAGGCACTGCTGTGGTAATGTTGTAGTACCCTACTCTTGACTGATGGCTTTCAAATATGAGATCCCTCTGTGGCTTTGTATGCTGTCTGCAAGCCATGGCTGTTGCTGTTGCAGGCAACTAAGCATATGTCGTGTTTATCCCACTTGGACAGCAGACTGTTATTTGGTGTAAGTCTGAGTGCCTTTACTTGCTGGCTAGTGTGTACCCAAACAGACTGTATGCTCTCAGTACATCACAAGCTGCTGCAATGACATATTATTTGAAGGGAGTGCACACATATGCATCTAGCATATCGTGGGGTTTGTATACTCCATATTTGGTGGCCAACAGATTGATTATTTGTACAGGGAATTGTTTATGTCATAGGTCACATTACAGTTCAGAAAGGATGAGTACTGGCATATTGTGGTCTCAATTTGTATAGACATTACAAACATCTGGCATCTTAACTGAGGTGTGTACACTGTTTATATCCACTATATGACAGTAATGTTTCACACATTTCCCTACCTTAGGCTGTTTGTCAAACCATTGTGTTGCTCTCTGTCCAGAAGTCTTGCACTGAGAGGTCGGTGTGTTATGCTACAGGGATGATCCATTCTCATCAGATAGGCCTTTGTGGTGACCACTGTGATGCAATCCAGTTGACCCCAACACAGGTGAACATGCACATAAAGCAATATGGCTATGAGTGACAGTTGTGTGCATGGTACACTGCATGGCTTTCACATCCCTGGGGTATTGGTAAACCACAACAGTACAATCGCATACACACCAGCGGCAGGCTGCCATCCCACATGCAGACAGGTGGGACCTAGGTAGGTGTGTGAGAGGAGTATGGTCAGCAAACCCACAAATGTAAAAAATACTGCACTAAGCCTGCAGGCTAGAAACGTACTATAAACTGTTTAATCAATAAAACAACAAAAATACACGCAAAGTAAGCACTTTCACGACATCCAGTCACTTCATCAAGTGGCATTGGTATAGGATGGATGCAGCATGTGTGCACATGTACTGTACAACCCCCAATACTACACAATTTGCTGTCATTCACCATAAATGTGTACGTCTGTGCATTAGAAAATCCCATCCACAGCTGAAATCTGACCTGACACATGTACATAGATACTGTACAATTACAAGTATGTCTGCTACACCAGTCTAGTAATCTACACTGGGGCCTTACCTGCGCACTCCTCGTCCATTGTCTGGATGCCAACCACCTCCAGTATGTGAGGGGTTTGTACTCTGATGTTGTACTCTGATGGGTGCCCCAAGGTACCCATGGGGCTCCTCAATGGGTGCCAGTGGGGCTGCAAAGCCAGGCCCATGCCTGTGGTTGTGCAGTCCCTGGCCACTGCAGTAAGCCTTTGCCAGGCATGGCATATGAGGTCACTTTCACAATGCCAGACTTGCTCATATGTACATGCATGCAGACCAACATTGTTTACCCTGTGGACAAGGTTGTCCCACAGGTCAGTCCACTCCTGCAGATGTTGCTGGCTCTAGCCAAACATTATGGAATGGTTGTGTAGTATGGCTTCTATGATTATATTTGTCTGAGCCACTGAGAATGTTGACCTTTGTTGATGCAACATTGCACCTGGGAGACATTACAAGGGAGACACATCACAGGACCTTATACATTTGGCAACCATATGTACAGAACTTGCACATCTACATTGAATACCAGTAGCCAACACTCACAACCACACCATACCCCCTGTAACATATTAGCACTGTATCTGCTTACATTGCACTGCTGGCCCTGAGGTGTCAGTTTCCCCTCAATGAGGCCTACTTAATTTCCTACTCCTGTACTCCTCATACATGTCTGTGTCGAGGGATGACATTGGCCATCTTCCATGTGGATGTGCTGTGGATGGTGCCAAGCCTTGTTGTGACTATGGTGTGTAATGTTGCTGGGTACACATGTCTGTGTTCATGTAGGATGCAGACAGGGATGTTATCAGGTGCCATGGATGCCTACATTTGTTGCCTTTCAGTAGGCAATATGTACCTGCTCATTGGTGATGAGGGGAGGGGTGTGGGTGCTGTTGCATATTCAGCTATAGTGCTGCTGAGCCAGGGGGGGATGTTTGCTCAAAACCTGTCTGCAGCAGGTTGCCTATAGTTATGTTGTGTGTATATGTGGCCTGATTGTCCACAATTACAGGGTGGGCTGGTATGTGGCCTCAGCGATTGCAGACATATGTGACGATGGCCTTGTGATTGGCCTTTGTGGATATGTCCAATTTGTACTCATAGTTAGCCTTACAGTACTCCACCTGTGACCTTATATGCTTAATCACACAAAGGCTGACTTGGTGCCAGGTTGGTTTGTGCTCCTGATTTGGCCTGTACAGCCAATCTAGGGACCAAGTATGTGGTTTGTGTATTGCTGCTGTCCATCACAAGCATTCAGCCTACCTTGGGGGGGTTGATGTTATCCTGTTGGGTATTGCTGAGGCCATGCAGCTATGTAGGTGCCCACATATTATTGTGTTGTGGGCCTGGACACAGCTGCTAGTTCCACCATAATGGATGCCCTTCATGCGGGCCTTGCCAATTTACCTGGCCTGTGCAGGGGACATTATGGAGGTTTGGGGGCAACAGCTTCACAGGCAGTAGGTGGAAATACCTCATAGGACAGAACATGTAGAGACAGCCCAGCAACATGGGGGACAAAGCACCAGAGATTGGTTCAGCTTGGATGTCATTAGCGTTGTTATACACATAGGGGGTTGCTACATTGACAGGGTTTGTTTGGACATGAATTTACTGGGTGACTTGACATCAGTGATATGCCTCTGACATAGCTGTCAACTGGCATGTTGTCCACAGACTGGCCAGATGTTTGCCTATTATGCTTGGTCTGTTCCTCAACCAACATATTTTTTGTGAGGTTGATAGGATAATATGAGGATTGTAGTCAGTATGTGTTGTCATCCAATGGTGTTCCACACATCATTTCCTTCAAGGATGTGATATTAAAATAACACATGTGACAGCAGCTACTGTCTCAATTTGTTACACCATTATGTGTGATATGTCCAGCCCCCTGTCCTATACATGTGCCATGCATTGTCTTGATGTCCTGCACTACAAGGTCCAAAGGTATGGTTTATCATTAATTACCAAATGCACACCAGTTAGCATGACAATGATCTGGCAGACTCCTGGTCGTGGTATGCAGCGGTAGCCAGGGTTATGCGTCTACACCCTGGTAATTCTGTGGAAATCTGCACATATGACAGTATGTCTGTATGGCCATTGTGAACAGACTGCCAAGGTTGTGTAGCAGTGTTGTGTAGAAGTGTTGTGTGTTTATGTTGTTTAGGCTGGGTAGGGAGAGTAGCAGCTGTGAGTGCCATACATCCTTTATCTATCTGACTCTGCTTGCTGCTACAGCTGCTGGTGGTCTATCAGATTCATGTGCTTGTAGGGGCTGACTGTGATATGTCATGTAACACCTCAAGATTCCCAGTACACTATGAATTGGGGCAGTATATATTGGGGTAATATGTGAGTGGCAAACGGTATGTGGTTGCTCTCACAGTATTATACTGTCATGTTCAGTTTGCTTACTGGTATGTTGCTGTCACTGTGGTGCACTTGTTTGGGGGTATGCACTTTCACACCAGTGTTTGTGTTCCACTAGTATGACATCCCTGTAATGCCTGTTATATTTGCTACTGCATGTGTGCAGCCCCAGAGCTGGACCTGAGTAGTGTTATGTCAGTCTGACTGTAGTCTGGACATTGATCAGTAGCTCAGTATAGTTTCCCTAATGTTGTGTTATTTCCACATATTCATAGGATGTCCAGTTGTGTGTCCAATATCTTTGGTCTGATCCCTATAACTGTTATGTATGCATGACACATCAATGGGATGATGTGGGGACTGAGGTCAGTAACTAATGAGAAGCAATTGAGTCCTGGTATTGTGATATTGCAGTTGATATATTTTAGGACATACACTGTTACTACATTAATGTTCTCCGCTTATCTACTGATGTATTTTGTACCTGTCCCTATTTTCATGCTTTTGTCCCCCCACTTTGTCAGGCTTGGTCCACATTCATTGCATTAAGGGGTTCTGAGCATACCTCTCCAAAGCCAGATTTTCCACAGAGTGTCCAGATGTTTGGACTATACTTTTGTTCAGTTCCACAGTTTATTTCTATTTGTGTGGGAAATCACGGTGATGATCCAATGATTTATGTCAGTAAATGCATGACATGACATTTCAGTTGTGACTGAAATGCTTCGCAAGGATGGCTTGCGCGGTCAAACCAAGTAGAGCAACCACAAACGACCAGCAAAAGTGATGGTAAACCCAGATAGTAACAAATCCTTTATTAATCAAGATAACATATTGAAAATATGTCAATAAACCAGACCGGTTTCGGCCTCACAGCCTTTGTCAATGGTATACAGAAATAAATTTGTTAAAAAAGAAGAACTGGTACTGGTTATATTTATAGTCCTCCCTGTTAGACCAGAAATCATTGGTATAGCCCAACCTAGTGTTTGGGAAGTATAAATGCCCCCCAAAAATTTTTTATATATATAATTAAGAACAGTTCATATATAAATATGAAACAAACAGTTAAGTATTAAATGATTCCATAATACTATAAGCAAATATGAAAAAGTTTAGATAAATTATGTAAATTACATCTTGTAATATTAATATAACCTGATTATGTAAATACAAAAAAATCAATCAAAGCCTAACTAGAGGTAATAAATGTATATTCAAATATTGCAGTAATCATAAGAAGGTATTATAATAACATCTCAGTGCTAAAGTGTAAGTTGGTCATCCTATTCACTAGGACTACATAATTCCTAGATAATAAATTGACAAAACCACATAAGTACCACCATTCAGAAAAAGCCAAATAAAACAATATACAGCATATATTAATGTAAATAGATGGACAAAGCCTCTGTTATAGATGGTCATTCAGAACAGGCGGAAAAAGTGCCCCAAGCTTTGTAATCCAATATTGTTCTTTTCTGTTCAAAATAGAGTGCCAACCCTGTTGATGGCTACGATCCCCTACAATTTTGTCAATAACCATGAACTTAAATTGTGCATTGGAATGTTTGATGGTGTGTCTATACAAGGCATTAGTTTCCTTCCTATTTCGGATGTCACTCTTATGTTCTGTCATACGTATTCGGAGGGATCTGGATGTTTGGCCCACATGAAATGATTGACACTGACATGTGGCCAAATATATGACCCATGTGGTGCTACAATTAGCAAAAACCCTGGTCTGATACACCCGTTCAGTATTAGCACTAGAAAATTCCTTCAATGTGTAGACCTGGGAACATGAACAACAATGGCCACAAGGAAAGGTACCTATGAGTCTATCTCCTGTTAAGGTAGTTTGTTGATAGATAGCTCCTCCTCCTTCCTTGTGTTTGTAGTGGGAAAACAACCCCCCTAGAGTTTTACCCCTTCTGAAAGACATATGACATGTTGTGCCTAATAGTGTTCTTAATTCATCATGTGCCATCAATATATTCCAATTTGAATTCAAAATGTCCCTGACCAGCTGATGGTTCCTGCCATATGTAGTGACAAACCTTATTGTTGAATCCTGATCCTTATTATCCAACTTTTTATATTGCAATAAAGTTTGTCTATCCAATGAGTTACTCCATTCACTGGCCAAAGAGATATCCCTCATTTTGTATCCTCTATGTTTAAATCTGCAACATAAGTCATTCCTAGCTTTTTCAAAATCACCCCCTGATGAACATATGCGTTTCATACGCATGAATTGTGATTTTGGTATATTGCGGATGGTGTGGTAAGGGTGCATGCTGGATGCATGTAACAAGGTGTTATATTGAGGGTATTTACAAAAAACTTTGGTACTTAAGGTATGATCCTCATTACGGTATACAGTAACATCCAAGAAGTTAATGGTGTTATAATCATATGTTACCGTAAACTCGATACCCCATACATTATCATTCAGATACTGAATGAATTCCTGTAAATATGTAATGTTTGCCTTCCACACCATCCAACAATCATCTAAATATTGTCTCCAGTTGTCCATTTCAACAATATAAATATTGTGTGATAAGTCATAGATTAAGCACTCCTCAAAATAGGCCATAAAAAGGTCAGCATATATAGGAGCAAATGAAGCTCCCATTGCCATACCTTGAAGCTGCAAAAAACACTCACCATGGAAATAGAAGACATTTTTAGTTAGTACATGTTCCACCAAGCAGATAAGCAGTGTGTTGAAACCCGGTGGGTACATTTCACATTTTTCCAACCAATATTGTAGTGATTGCAGACCAGCCCAATGTGGAATGCTTGTGTATAAAGATTTCACATCAAGTGTGCACATAAGCCAATCCTATTCAAGTTGGTTGTCTGCTATTATCTGAAGAAAATGTGTCGTGTCTTTCAATCTGGCCCTAACCAGTGACAATAGTGGCTTAAGATAAAATGTAAGAAAAGCTGAAAGTGGTTCTGTTAATGATCTGATACCAGACACTATGGGCCTACCTGGTGGTTTTGTAATAGACTTATGTATTTTGGGCAAAAAATATAAGATCTGTTTTTGTGGATCCTTGACAGTAAGATGTTTGACAGTATTAGTTGTTATGATACCTTGATCCTCTGCTGTCTGTAAGAAGGAATCGATTTCCTTCTTGTATACCAATGTGGGATCTATAAACATTTGCATGTAACACCTATGGTCTGCCAATTGTCTTTTGCCTTCATAAAGATAATCCCCTGTATTCATAACCACAACAGCACCACCCTTATCTGCAGGCAGAATGGCTATGTCACGGTTTTGCTTAAGTTCTTCTATAGCAGTTTTTTCCATGGCAGAAATATTTTGGCCTAAAATATTTGATTTATGATGATGAAAATGTAAATCTTTAATGACTGACTGTTGAAATACGGAGACGTATTTGTTCATGGGTGGTTGGAAATCAGATTTCAAAAATCTAAACTCAGAAGATCTTTGAGAGGTGTTACCTGAAAAGAACAATTTAAGATTAAGATTGCGACAAAATGACAATATATCATTTACTATACTATATTCATCACTAAAGAAACCCGGAATAAAACCAAGGCCTTTATTTAACACTATAGTTTGTGCATCTGTTAATGGTACATCAGATAAGTTTAAAACATTATCAAAGCCATCCTGAGCTACGTCAACAGTGTTCGTATCAAATTCTCCATAGAATTGGTTACTGCGTTTGTGTTTGCGACCCCCTCATCATTTCAGTTCCCATCATCATACCCTTCAGTGATTGTCTGCTCAAACACACACTGTTGCTGTAACACGTCTTCATTTGTAACAACAATTTTCTAACTATATCCATATATGTGGCCCATTCCCTCCCCCCCCTTTTACAGTCTTACCGGTTCCTCGCACTAACAGGTTGGGAGAGATGGTGTGGAGATATAACTGCACTGCATGTATATATATATATATATATATATATATATATATATATATATATATATATATATATCTTTCGGCTTTTCCCGGTTAGGGGTCGCCACAGCGGAACTCCGGTCCGCTAATGATTGGTAGTTGATTTTTACGTGCAGAGTTACCAGCCCTGATGCACAACCTTCAATGAAGGTACGCCCTTTCACGCATGTCTCCACGCAGAAGACGCTCATATATATATTTATATATATTTTATTTTCCTTACATTATATTTAATATCTGTATATCTATATTATGACTGTACATTTACATATATATGTTTCATCTGTATATATATATATATATATATATATATATATATATATATATATATATGTGTGTGTGTGTGTGTGTGTGTGTATACATGTCTATATACAATGCACAAAGGGATCCACAACACTTTCACCCTAATGTTGTATGCCTCTATCGCATGATATGTTTGAAAAAGCAACATTAGTTTCTACAGCTCAGCTGGTGTACTGGTACATTCCTCTGATTACAATGGGCAGGGTCATAGGTTCAACACTGGAGACTGCTGATTTTTTAATTAATGTTAAATTACCTGAATGCAGGATATGTTCATTAAAGCAGTATGGCATCTCACAGGTCAGATGGTGTAGTGGTATGTTGGTGTGATTGTTTAGGATAATGTCCTTGGTTTGAGACTTCCATGGCTGATTGCTTTGTTGCTGGGCAGAACAAGGGCTGATGGATACAAATGGATTAAGGCACATTTCTGCATATCATACGTATCATGTTATATTTAAGCAATAACACACAGCTAGGTGTGGGTAATACTGGTTTACCCACAGTTGGTGTGGTTTGGTCACGAGGGCAATGCCCTCATGACCTTACAATGCCAACCGTGGGTAGGTTCAGCATTGCCCACACCCAGACATGGGTTATGGCTATTATACAATGACATTATTTAAGGAAAACAATACGTACCTTTCTTAAAAATGTTATTGTATCATGCCTCCATGCTGTCCTTCCACAGTTTTACGGTATCCTTGGCCATGTCTGATGTAGTCCACATGCATAAGGGATGTGTTGCCACACTTACGCAGTACATCCGTGCTGTGCAGAGGTTGCAGCAGAGATAGGGGGATCTCATTTGCTTTTTTTTACATATCTTGGTATGTTATACGAGTTGATGAGCTCGTATAACATAGTGAGATATGTTGAATAGGCAATGGAGATCTTCCTTTCTCTGTTGACAGGAGGATCTCCATTACATTTTTTTATGATATTTTGCTATGTTAGTTATACGTGTTCTTCGACTTGTAACACATGTTATCATGTTAACATATGTTTGTAAATACAACAGAGATCTTCATTTCCTCATTGCCATCTCTGCAGACTAGAAATACAGACAGGTGGTATACTAATGGAAATAGTCAGGCATCCAGACCTTTTTCCATTTGTATACTCTCGGATTTACAATGGGCACCCTGTTTGGGATGGCCAGTTAGCATAGTCATTTTTGTATGTTAATGGCCATTCATTGTGTAATATAACATAAATATTACACATTTATACTTTTACATTTACCTTCCATGACATCACCCTATGTGCTTTCATTCCATTATATTCCTGTGTGACTATACAGTATGGGGCACGTGTTTATATGGGGGTTTCACAGCTTTGCTACGCTGACATCTCACTTTTGGAACTGCTAGTATACCTTGGTTGACAAAAGCTAATTGCTACATAGATTATGTTTACTAAAATAAGTTTAACACTACTTTCACATGATAAAATAAATTGTGTGTTTTGGGACTCGAACCCTGAACACATGTATGTACAGCTGTTACTCTGACCAGTACTACACTATCATGGCTTGTACATTTTCTCTTATCTATTTTCATTAACTCCTATGAGATGTTTAAGCTGTAATGTACACACCCACTTAGCTACACTTAAACATCCCTTAGGGTATTATAAACAGGGATATATTGTTATTATTTTCTGTAGGTTATGGGGTGTGTATTGTGGTGCTGTGACAACTACTTGGGACTGTGTTTGTGACATATTGCAATGATTGGGCTTTCACAGCTCTGTGCTTGTTTCATGCTGATGCATGACATGTCAGTATGTGCTTTATTTCTTTTGTGGGGCTGGGGTTGTGCTTGTGTACACTTGAGGGATTTATCCCAAATTATACCTCTCACCCTTGTAGAGCAAGAAATCTGGACAAAACCTAAAATGATGGGGGACAAATATGAACAGATTTTAAATATTGACCTTGCAAACTAAGAAAGTTGATAGAATAATAGGGTTTTCATTAGTATGAATTTTATGAAGGATGTGGAGTCTTAGACACAAATGTTTGCCATTATTTAATGACTTCAATACTCAGCTATTTGCCAGAAAGGAACAGATTGCAGGAGGAACAGACAAAAATATGAGGCAAACATCTGGACATTCTGTGAATATCTGTACAGTTGAGGGTATGTCTGTAAGGGCAATATTTAAAATCTGTCCCTATTTGTCCCCTCATCATTTTAGGCTTTGTCCAAATTTTGTGCTCAAAGACTGGTGTGCGCATTTGCACACATGCATCTGCAGACTGCAGAAGTGCCATACGGCGCTTTAGCAATACAGGGGTTATGTCACAGAGGCTGTGACACACCCCCTGTATTGCTTTCCTACTGCCATTTTTTTTTCAGTGTCTGCGGACACTGAAATGCTTCTATTTTGCATTTCGGTGTCCACGGACACTGAAATGCTGGCATAATATTAGAGATAAACTCTAATATTATGCCAGTATGGCTTTGGAAGTGCTGTATGGCACTTTCTGAGCACAGGGGGCATATTTAGTGTCACACAGAACCATGTCCATTTTAGAGTACAGCAGCGAGCCTTCATACATATGCATGGCACGCTGCTGTGCTGCACGGGAACGGTCTCTTCCATGCAGGAATAATGAATCCGGGGGATTGTTTGGTCTCTTAATTCATTTACTGTAGTATTACACAATGTGTACATAAATATCCTCATTTTCTCTCCTGCCATTTCTAAATCATGTTTTTTTTTTAGTTACATCCCTCTCACCTCCACCACTTGTCATATTTCAACACTTGTGTGTATCCAGTTATTGTCCTGCCAACCTTCCCATATTACCATGTCCTAGTAATGATCTGAATCACAGAATATTCCCTGTCCACAGTCTACCCCAGTAAAATTCTTGGGGGGCAGTGTAATATAAAGTTAGCCTCAACCATAGCAAAAGTAAGGTGGATGTGTTGTTGGAATACATATCTACCACAGAATGTTTGAAATTTTCCTATGCGGTTAATGAAAGATGTCTAAGTTATTTAAATGTGAATTTGGTAAAAGACTTCAACAATCATAGTTATGTTTCTAAGATTTATATATATCACATATCCAATTCTTTTTTGCATTTTACTAGTTCCCATCCCAAGCCCCAAAAGAAAGCGATTATCAAGGGGCAATTTGGTTTCCCTATATGATGACTTTCTGACAGAATGTGTGTTAGAGTATGTTTATAAAAAGGGAATATCCCATAGATTTTGTGAATGAGATTAAAATGGAAGTGATAAATAAGAAGAAAACGGGTTTTTATGCACCAATTCTCACAAATATCAGGTTAAATGAATTCCAAAACCCCCTGGGGAGAACACTAATAACAGTAATGATGTGAATAATTTTAAGCTTTTTTTTATTACTACCTTTACTGTTGATTATGATCAGGTCAGGAATGTAATTTTTAAAAACTGGTCCATTTTAGTAGAAGACTGGTCAGTTAGTCAAAAAATAAGTGAAAAGTCCCTAGTAGTAAATAAAAGGGCCTATGATCTGAAAAATTTGGTGGAGAAACCAATTAATGACAGGGATAATAGTAAAATTAATTTTATGGGAAAATGTGGATGTTGTACCTTATGTCAGTATATTAATACTGGAGAATTATTTGATATTAATAGGCACCAGATGAAAATAAAAGGTAAATTTAACTGCAGTAGTGCAGGAGTAGTATTTGAAGCATTGTATCAGTGTTGTTCAACATTTTATATAGGGAAAAAATGAGCGGAAATTAAAAAGTCATATATATATGAACATATATATGAAATTAATAAGAAAAACATGGCCAATGCTCTATTTAAGCACACATTGGATTATCCTAGACATAATGTTAAATTTGCTGTTATTGAACAAGTGAAGGAAAATTCTAGGGGTGGCCCTTGACAATTATTGTTAAAGAGAAGAGAGTTATATTGGATTCTATGCCTGAGAGCAGTGGGATGGCCAGGGCTTAATGATATGGCATCAATTGGTTGTGTTTTAAAATTAAAAGCACAGTGTAGATACTAACAGTTTTTTGTAAAAATGTTTGTGTATATATGTATTTTTAAAGCTATATATGTATGTATTTTAATTTTTTTATGCCTTTAAATTGTGTATAGATAGTTAATTACGGTCATGTGATCCTGTATTAAGTATTTAAGTGAAGTTTTGTGAATTCATTGTTATTGGAGGAAGTCTTATAATTGTATGAGACGAAAACGCTTAATAAATTGGTTTGTGAGTCCTTTGCTTCTGTGCAATGCTTTTTTTTTTGTTTTTTCAAGTGTTGGTTTTAGTTTTAATATTACCAGCTTACCAATTTTATTTTTATTATGTAACACAGGAAGGTTATTCTTAAAGGGCAGCAGGCAATGAATTTGTAGAGGAAACACTGAAATATAAAGTTGTTTGCCAGCAGCAAACCTCTTCATTAGTTTCAGATCTTTTTGATGTGAAATTATTCAGATGACTTTTTACTTCTGCAGAAATTGTGCATATTGACTGAAAATTAGCAGATTGTAATGACAGAAGTTTGAGCAGCCTTTTATGGTTTAAATTTTTTTTCTGAAAGGAGCAGTTTTGTCAATATTGATTCATACGTTTTGCTTCATTGCTTACTGCAAAAATGTTAAAAAGTACAAATTTAAAATGCACTCTAACAAGTGATGCATGAATTATACCAGGAATATAATTCAATACAATCAGGAAGGTGAATCAAAGAAAACACACATGCATGCATGCATGGTCCTAAAATGTTTGCAAGGGGACTATGGTTTGAAAGTAACACTGGCCAAAGGTAAACTTAATCCTCCACTGTCCAGATGCATTTTCCTTGAATGGGGGTTACCTAACTGGTTCAAGATCTATAAGGTGAGAGTCACTGGGTCACTGATGGGTGACTTGATATATGTATGTATATATGCGTATATGTATATTTGTATATATATGAATCCCTATCACATCGTCAAAATTTCAAAACTCTGAAGACCATATGGCCTAGACCATATGTCCAAAGTTTTGAAATTCCGAAAAAAAAAAAAAAAGAAAACAAAACAAAACAACTTACCTGTACATTTTTGCAGGGGTGCCCTTCACCCCCCATGTGGGGGGCTGTGCCCCACACCTCCCGCTACTTAAATATACCAACTCCAAGATCACAGTACAGTGAGGAAAATGTCAAATCCCGGGTTCCGTGTTATACGGCAATCCCAATAGACAGTTTTCAGAGTTTCAAAACTTCGGGCATATGGTCTTGACCATATGGTCTTCGGAGTTTTGAAACTTTGGCAATATGATAGGGAACTATTTATATATATATATATATATATGCATAAACACACATG